>NC_139521.1:44736291-44806291 GCF_947247035.1 Vipera ursinii
GGTTAGCTTCTACTGCTCCAGAAAATAAATGAAAGGTCAACCATTCACAATCATACAAGGGGAGGGGGAAATAAAAAATAAGGACACTGTAGCTTAGCCAACTCACATCTTCTGCTTTCCCACTCTACTTTGTTGCTCATTTTCATATTGGAAGAATTATCATGCCAATTATGAGCATATGCATGTCAAAGATTGCAATTGCTAGCATCACAGGGAAACCAGTATGGAGGCTGAATTCGTATTTTAACATACATGCAGAAAGGCTATAAAAATTGCCACATATAATTATTTCTAGTTTATATGTATCCACTGTAAATAATAACATCTTAGAAAAAAGATATGAATAATAAAGTCCATCTCTGAACCTTTAATTTCTATGAAACAAAAAACAAGAAATCCTGGCTTCTCTTAACCATTATTCTTGGCCCTATTGCAGTTCTTCTTTCCAGTCTGCTTTAAGTGATTAGGACTCCAGAAATGCGCATAGTAACAGAACAAGGGCGAAAAATGACTGGATAAAGAAAAGGATTCCTAGTGTTCAGCATGACATATTCTTTACTCAATCACAGCCATGCAGGGTTCTTATCCAGTCCCCACCACCTGTACTACAGGAGAAAATATGGTTGGATACACAGAAACAGCTACAGATGACTGGGTCTTAGTGAAATTTATGAATATTGCATGATTAATTGTGCAGTTATCAATTATTTGGTCTACCAGGGCTAGTGCTAAGACATTCTCTGTTTGATTGCATAACTTTTGACTCCAGACTGGTTAAAATATTCTTGTGGGAAACACCAATTATTTTTTAAACAGAGTTTTCATTATAATCCCTTCAGAGGTCCCAAGTTTCAGATTTTATCTTTTCTTGGTTGGTTCCCAATTTCAAAGCAGACTATTGTGTTCCCTAACTTCAGCTATTCACAGCTGAATATTCCTATTATGCCATAATTTTACTTTTCATATATTTATAATCATTCCTATAAGTTGAAAGAGTTTTAAAAAACTGTGATACAATTTCTAAATAATCTGTGGTAATTGTGAAAGATGACAGAGAAAAAGAAGCAAAACAAAGAGGAAAAGGCACAAAGAGAAGAAATGGCAGGCAGAAAATATTTTCCTGAATAACTCTATCTTATAACATTAATTCAGGCATGGAGTACAAATCGCATCATCCACTTAGATCAAGCTGTGAGCAAAGAATTTTCTGGTAATCATGCAGCTTGTGCCTCTTCATATAAAAAGATTAGTTTCAACTTTAGCCACGTTGTTATGTCACCCTCAAGCCACAATTCCTGCATAAAAGATCATTGCGTTCAGTGAAAAATGGCCGTATCTAATGATCATAACCTTAATCTAGCCACAATTCTCCCTTTCTAACTGCTAAGAGATCTCTAAGGTGCAACTAAGTAAGCACAGAATACTCATTTCCAGCACTTAACACTCTAGACCTCATCGAAATTTCTGGCTGAGAACTGAATTTAATTACTAATGTTGTGCCAGTCAGGAATTCTCTTCAATATGAGAGACTCTTGGTAAACACATCTCCATTTTTAAACAAACAAACAACCATATATTTTTTTGAAATTTTTAACATGAGATTTTTCTCCCACTCATTATGTCAATGCTGCAAACATTGGATGTTTTCGCTCTCACAATATAAGAGGCAGCCTTTTCCTTTAAACTGTTTTGCTTTGAATCAATGAAGCTGGGGAGGGGAGGAGAATGCTAACCCAGTTATTTTAAACAAGATAAGGGATGGAACACTACAGAAAGGAAGTGAAACTCTGCATGTTAAACTAATTGGAGAATGTGATTTATGACGTGCAATTAAGGGAGGAAATTGTGTATGATACAATGTGTTCAGGGGAGAAGAATTCAGATTCTGGCATCCATCCATGAGTGCCAATGCTTCGTTCTCATTATTATAGACTTTTTAGAATAAACAATGCAGGGATGTTCTTTGAGCTGTCCCATTAGTTGGACCCATGACATCATGCCAGAATCCATTTTCTTTCAAACAACCTGGGGGTTCTGAGCCCCAGCTGTTGTCTCTAGCCTTGAGAGAAGCTGGCAAAGATTCAGGGAAAAATCTTCATCATGGGAAAAGAGAAACTGCTTGGAGATGGTGACCTGGCAGCTACTGACACCTCAGAGGAGGAAGTAACAGACAGCATGCTGTGGGAAGATGAGATCTCCCAGTTTCGGGGAGATCACAAGCAGTTAGAAGAGCTTATCTGGTCATCAGGCTGGAACACTCCAGTGGAGACTCCAGATGCTTTGAGACTGCCCTGCCAAAGATTTCAAAAGCAGAATGTTGGAGAGCTACCAGATTGTCTGCCACTGAGAATTTGAGTGAGCGGAAAATCCTGTCTGCAGACCAGACAGCCTGCCAGCCCCAGGAGTCCCCTGCCAGGCCCTCCAGACCCACAGAGACAGAGAACCCCAGACTGGGGCCTCTGCAGAAATGGGAGTTTGGGGAACCCCCACAAGTGAAAGGCCAACAACCTCTGAGCTTGCCACAGCTTAGAGGCTTGCAACAGCTTGGGGTGGTGCAGAAGCCTGGAGATCAGAAGCTGGTGGAAGGACGACCACAGCAAGGAGATTAATCACTGCCCCTGAACATGCAACAACCGCTGAGGGGCCCACAAATGAGGAAGACCCAGCAGGCTCCCCTCAGACAACCACAGCAAAGGGGGCAGTAGCAGGGCCTGAACGTGCAACCCCTGGGCAAACAGTAGCACCAATCGGGTCACCAGCAACTGGGGTTTAAACAGCAGCAGTGGGGGCCCCAGCAACCAATGATGGCCCCACCCCTCAGAGCAACCTTCGATGGGGACCCAGAGAAACTGATTTTTTTCCTCAACCAAGTATGCTCTCATTTGAATTGCTGGACCTACCTCTACCCGGACCAAGGTCCTATGGTCGATGTGATTGCATCCAGCCTAGAGGGAGAAGCATCCAAATGGTTAAACAATTTATATAATGAGCAAGCCCCTGAATTGGAAGACCCCCACCTCTTCCTCCTAGGGCTGAGAAAAAGATTTGAGGACCCATCTATGGGCCTCAAAGCAGAAGAACAAATCCACAAGATAAAACAAGCTGGCCAACCTGCCCCGGAGTATGTGCGGGAGTTCCGTAAAATAGCTGGTTGGATAGAGAGATGGCCTGAGCAATCCATAATTCATCATTTCAGGGAAAGATTGGATGACCACCTGTTGAGATGGAGGTCAAGGATATGAAGGGACATGTGCAGCAAACTGCCTGCTTCAGTATCTTGTTATTCCCATGTCTCTCAGCTCATTCCAATTAACCTTGCCAAGGACTGCCAGGAACTAGCTAGATAAGGAAGACTCTGCCCTGGTTTGGGATGTTTGGATATTCTTTAAGATTGACCAGGGAGTACACCAATAAACAATGCTTTTGCTGTGCATAGTTTCCATCTTGTTAAAACTGTATAAATACAATAAACTCTGCGTAGGCAGACATATATATTCGGGACACCCTGTGTTGACTGGTCTCTGAATCCCACATTTGGCACTCTGAACAGGGACAATAGATCTTTAAAAACAAATTAATAGGGATCATAAATCTTTAAAGACAAACAAAAGGAACCTCCCTCTGGGGGAGCAACTTTCAACATATTTATCTTCATCTGGAATAGCCCCCAAAGGTACCTTCGTCCTACGGGACCCCTCCGAGGTAAGTATGGGTTGCAATCTATCTCATCAGCAGCAGCAGCATGTAGAGGAACTTACCTTTCTGCTACAAAAGTCAGGGCTTAAAGCACCTGTGGCAGAGATAAAGAAGCTCATAGGAGAGATAGGGAAACATTGTCCTTGGTATCTGGAGTGAGGGATGCTTCGTTTACAGGACTGGGTAAAGATAGGGCATACTTTACATCTTGAACCCTGGGCTCCACATATTACATCTATGGCTTCAATGCAGTGGAAAAAATTTGGCTTTGATGCTCTGGCAGGACAACAATTGTCCACAACACCTCTACCTAATTATGATCAAATATTTTTTTCCCTCCAAAGTTATCTTTAATTGGACATTCAGCTCCTCATGAAGAGGTTAATTCTTCTGCTTCTTCACAGCCATTGTATACCCCCAAGAGGCAAATTTTAGAGGAACAATTAGCAAAAGAAGGGGGAAATGTAGAAGAAATTGCTGATGGGTCTGGTCCCTTTGTTCCAGTTGATGCTGAAGTTGTTTTACCAGCTGCCACTCTACAGGTTTCTTCTGAATACATTTACCAAGCATTTGGAAAAGTACCTGCTTCTGGCAAACCTCATCAAGCCTTCTCTAACATCAGGCAAAAGGCTACTGAGCCGTATCCTGATTTTGTTAACAGATTACAGGATATAGGAACAGTCTTTTATCAAATCAATTTATTGGCAGCCGCTTTATCACAAGGCAGCAAGCCTCAAGGAAAGTGTTATAACTGTGGAAAACCTGGTCATTTTAAAAGGGAATGTTGAAATCCAGGGGGGCGCATGTCTGCAGCATCTCCCAGCCCTTTCTATCAGAGGTTGAAACCAAAAGCAAGTTTTTTCTTCTGTCTTTTTCTTTTAATCTGGCTCTTTGGACTATTTTATTCTTTTGTTGGAGGTGAGGACACCTCCCACTTCACACCTACAAAAGATCCCAGGTTCAATATTGCTTTTAGTCTTTTCCCACTGTCTTTTGCAGTTGGTGAGATAAATTGTAAGTAACCATAAAACTTCCTCTCCTTTCAATTAAAAGGGGAAGCTTGCTTTGGCTTCAAACTCCAAATTGATGTGTGTTTTGTTTTGTTATATACTTCTATCTGTACATTTGGAACATTAAGCTTGGACTTGGAATGGTGAGAAAAATGGGAGATGGTTAAAGGGCCCTATAAAACTGTGTTTGGTTGGAATCACCTCCTGATTTCCTCGCTTCTTGGAGGACAAGTCATATGTCTAAATGAATGTTGTTTTACTAGTACCTGTGTATATACGTCTGTCTATGTTGTTCTGTGTTATTCCAAGACTTGGAAGAGGGTATAAATCCCCTCTGGTAACAATAAACAAAAAGGCCTTATTATTTAACAAACAAACAAACAAAAATATTTGGAACAAGGAGCTCATTGGCTTGTAAACAGCTCCCTGAAATTATAATAATCATGATTGGTTTTCCTGGAGAAAGTATGAAATGAAATTTTTATATGTGAAATTGTTTATGCCGGCAGTTGGAATGGACATGAATGAGTTAATTTGCTGATGTGTAAATGTGTATGTGTTAGCCCTAAAAAACACCTACCACCCCCACCTCCATCCCAGGCTGTGAAAGGAACAGTAAATTGCTGATGTTATTGTTGTGTTTGCATGAGAAGAGTTTTATGGGGGATCTGTGAGTGAATTTATGGAAAATGCATGTGAAGGAAAATTCCTTTTACCTTTTCTTTTCCCCCTCCAGTCTCTTTATCCCCCCCCCTGCTGTGTTACTTTAAGAGTGAGAGAGAGAGAGGGGGGGGCCTGGTCATTTTAACTGTTTTTTCTCTCTGCTTAGAATTCTGGTTTGAGAAAGGGAGGGTGGATGTGAAATTTAATACCCACTCTTGCAGTTTCAGCTTGCAGTTGTTTTTTTTTTCCTGGAAGGAGGAGACAGTACTTGTTGGACAACTCTTTTTGCAATCTTTTGAGTTTTAAAAGAAATTACTCTGCATTGTTTTGCTTAGATTTGTAAGTTTTAACCTACTTGACAGAAGTTTGTTTCCATCTGATTGGAATCTGATTTTCAATTTTATTTTCAGAATAACCTATCTCTTCAGTGTGCTTTAACTGACTATGTGGGCTGTATTGCATATCATTTGCCTAAAGATCCTTGGCTTGCGTGTTTAATGACTTCTTCTTTTCCTATCCGCCCATTGCTTTTGTCTTCTTCGCTTTTGCAAGCTCCAACTCTTTTTTCAGATGGAGGACGAATGAGAGGAGCGATTGCTTACAAGGATTCTAATGATGATACATGGAAAGTGTCCTATACTGCAATACAGTCGTCTTCGCAATGCTCAGAATTGTCTGCTGCTATTTTAGCTTTTTATACTTTTTCTCAACAGCCTTTTAATTTAATCTCTGATTCTCATTATGTGTGTCAACTTATTTTTAATCTTCCAGGTACTTACATTATACCCAGGATTGACTCCAATCTCATGGCTTTGTTTTTAACTTTACAGCAATTATTACAAGACAGAAAGCATTTATATTTTGTTTCTCATATATGCAGTAACTCATCTCTTCCTGGACCTCTTTCTGAAGGCAACAGTCATGACAATACTGTTTTACCTACTTTGTTTTCAGATCCTTTTTTCAGTCACTTTTTTTTCATCAAAATTCCAGGGGGCTGGCACAAGCTTGCCATATTCCGCTTGACCAAGCCAAGCAAATTGTTTCATCCTGTCCCTAATGTTCTGGGGCATCCCCCTCAGGGGACATGGGAGTTAATCCCCGTGGTTTCACCTCTAATCAACTATGGCAAATGGATGTCACTCATGTTCCATCCTTGGCTCCCTGGAAGGATATTCATTTATCTATTGATACCTATTCAGGAGTACTTTGGGCCGCACCTCAACGAGGGGAAATGGCTAATCATGTTATTCCTCATCTTTTTTCAGCCATTACTGCCTTGGGCAAACCCTCCTCTTCAAAAACTGATAACAGCCCGGCCTATTCTTCATCGGCCTTTTTGCAATTTTGTACAACCTGGAATATTGTTCTTACTCATGGGTTACCCTACAATTCCACAGGTCAAGCCATCATGGAATGTGCTAATCGGTCCTTTAAGGACTGTTTTCACAAACACATAAAAAAGGAGGGATCTCAGGTACCCAATTTGTTGTGGGTAACACAACAGGTTAAAAAAGTTTTATTTACCTTAAATCAGTTGAATGTCTCTATTCAAAATTCGACCGCTTATCAGAGACACTTTCAACAGAAAACAAGTTTGCTTCCTCCTCTAGTATATTATCGGGCATTGCCAGTCAAAACATGGTTAGGGCCAGTCCCTCTAATTACTTGGGGAGGAGGATACGCTGCTGTACTTGCTCCTACAGGACCTTTGTGGATTCTAGCACGTTTTATCTGCCTAGCTAAGGATGTTGTGGCACCAGTCCCAGAATCTGGTTCCAGAAATGGCCAAAATGACTTTACAGACGGCACAGCGGCCAATACGATCTTGCCAGACCAGCCGTCCAGTAACGTGGGGAGATATGAAAAGCCTGACCACCAAAGCGCAGACAGTGCTACAACAGCAGCATGTGGAGCAAACCCCTGAGAATTTATGTGCTGCCATTTTTGTGGTTTTAACTGTCAATTCCTTAGCCATTATTTGTTTATGCCTGATTATTAATTGTTGCCCTTTAGTGTCAGCAGCTGTCATCTCACCCAAACATTCACTTAGTGAATGAAGCAAAACGTATGGGTGCAGCTAGCTAACATCACACAAAATGAAGTCTTTTATCTGAATTGTATGACATGGTAAATTTACTTTCTACATGTCTAATCCCTGTCTGTACTCCTTCTGCAGTAATTCAAAACTTTACTGGCTTGAGCAAATTTCTATTGTATAAAAACTTTAACTATGGGACTATATCTAGTTGGGGGTTGACTGCCTATGATTTACCCCCTGATGTAATTGCTTTGCACACCCCAATAGTAGCTATCCCTGAGAATATAACATGCGCTAAAATAGTTAATTGTACATCTTCAAGTAAAAAACCTCACTGTTTTCACATTAGTTCACCTGTTTTAAATTGTACAGCTTTTGAGGAAACTTCCTTTAATTTTGCTCATATTTGACTCCCACAAGGATGGTTTTTTACATGTGGTCAAGAAACTTTTAATTACATTCCTGCTAATATTAGTGAAGCACTGTGTTGTGTCAGCCGGTTGATTCCTGTTTTGCTTTCCAAACAGCAAATTCACTCAAATCGTTTTTGATGAGGAGTCACGCTAGATAACACCTGTGATTCTGAACCAGCTTTACTTAATAAAGCAGAATATGTAGCTTTATTTATATCTATAGTGGGTGTGCCAGCAATTGCTGTTCATGCTCATCTTAACATTAAAGCTATTGCATGTAATTTGGCAAAAACAATTAATGCTACTTCTATAGCTATTTCAGCAATCAACCACGAGCTGCAAGCTTTATGTAAAGGTATTTTACAAAATTGTGCTGCTATTGATTATTTGCTTCTGCATCAGCATTTGGGTTGTGAAAGTTTTGAAGGAATGTGTTGTTTTAATCTTTCAGATGAATCACGAACCATACAACACCAGCTCAACAATTTGGCCTCTGATTTGAAAATTGACTCTTTAAAATCTTGGTGGGAGAGCCTATGGACCTGGCTACCTACAAATTTATTGGGGAATATCCTACGCTATTTAGTCATTTTGTGTGTAATTTTGATTGGTGGATGCTGTTTTGTTCAGTGTCTCCCTTCCTTTTGCAACATATGTATCACAGCTTTTTGCCCTAAACCCCCTCCCACACTACCTCAAAGTCAGGTATATGCTTTGTATAAGCAATTGCAAGGATATTCCTCTCCTGATTAGGACCCATCCATTAAACCTTTTTTGTAAGTGCTTGGCAAACTAAAAAGAAAAGAGTGAGATGTTGAGATGGAGGTCAAGCATATGAAGGGACATGCACAGCAAACTGCCTGCCTCAGTATCTTGTTATTCCCATGTCTCTGAGCTCATTCCAATTAGCCTTGCCAAGGACTGCCAGGAACTATCTAGATAAGGAAGACTCTGCCCTGGTTTGGGATGTTCGGCTATTCTAAAAGATTGACTAGGGAATAAACCAATAAACAATGATTTTGCTGTGCATAGTTTCCTGCTTGTTAAAACTGTATAAATACAATAAACTCTGCATAGGCAGATAGACATATTTGGGACACCCTGCATTGACTGGTCTCTGAATCCCACAACCACCTTTCTCAGGCCTGCATCCAAGCTGTACCTGACAAGCTGCAAGAATGGTACTGGGCAGCGGTAAGATTGGATGTTCAGCTTGGCTGCTATAAGAAGCCTCTCCCACCTGAAGCCGAGCTGAGGCCAGAACAACCCGAATGGCAATCACCCCCATGAAAATCTCCAACTACTGTGATGGCTGAAAGACCTAGGCCATCTGCAGGCCCGTCAATTAAGTGTTTCCTGTGTGGACAGCAGGGACATCAAGCAGTGAATTGCACAGTCCACTACCCCCAATTATAGAATAGACCAGGACCAGCAGCGAGAAAGAAACCTGCACAGCAGCTAATGGGAGAGAAATCCAACCAGATGATGCAGGAACCTGTTGCCCAGGTCACATCCCCCAAATGGGAGGATGCTGGAACTCAGGCTGGATCTGCCCCCATCCTACCCTCTTTTGACAGCGACAATGAAGGAGAGAATGACCTGATGGTGAGCCAATATGTCCCACCTTTCTCACTACCTGCCAAGCTCATAATCCCTAAATCAGGTATAGAGGTAGATTTAAATATGCTAGTTGATTCTGGATGCTTCCATTGCATCGTTACCTTGCCATTTGCCATGAAACTGGGCATACGAGCAAAACTGCTCTCCAAACCTGTAAGGTTCAAACAAGCCAATGGCTCCCTGATGGGAGGGACTTTAGTCACACAATTAATGGAGCCCCTATGCCTAGAAATAGGTGAGTACTGGGAGTTTATTCGCTTCCTAGTGGCCCCAAAAATGACTGAGGCTGTGATCCTAGGATTAACCTGTTTGGACAAATGGAATGTTTATCTGGTGAAAGAAAGGAATGAGAACTGTGAGACTACCTATAGGCCCTGATCCCCCCATTTATTCAACAGATGTTACAGGGAATTTTAGCCTACCCAATGAGTGAGTGCACATGGCTGCCTCATGGCCACCAGGCGAGCCGCTGCAGTTGGAGTTGTATTACTGCAAAAGAACAAAAGTGGAGTCCTACAACCCTGCGCCTATACCTCCAAAAAAATTCACTGAAAGCGAGAGGAAATGGGCAATCTGGGAGAAGGAGGCCTTTGCCATTAGGTGGAGCCTGTTAAACTGGCGACACTATTTAGAAGGGAACAAGGTGCCATTTGAAGTATGGACAGATCACAAAAACCTAGAGGCACTGAACACCCCCCACAAACTGTCCCCAAAACAAGTGCAGTGGGCACAGTACTTTGATCATTTCAACTTCACTCTAAAGTACATACCAGGAGGGAAAAACTTCTTAGCTGATGTGCTATCCTGATTGCCCCAGTACAAAAGTGAACACAAGGAGGTCAAAGAGGCAATTATCCCCAGTTCACAACCTGCGGCACAACTCACACCTCACAGAACTCCTAATCCTGATGACCTGGGAGTGAAGAAGATAAAATGAGAGCTCCTCACCGATGAATGGTTCAAAGATAATCAAACCTCCTTAACATGCAGGGATGGTTTGGCATACAATGGGGGGAAACTGTATCTACCTGAAACCCTCCATCTCAATGCTCTCAAACACAGCCATGATGTAAAACAGACTGGACACTTCAGATATTTAAAAACTCTACACCTCATCTGCTGGCAATTTTGGTGGCTGGGGCTAAAACGAGATGTGGAAAACTATGTCAGAAGTTGTACCATATGTGCCACCGTGAAAAGAATTCCAGGGAAAACCCCTGGGTTATTGCAGCAGGTGGCGGACTCTTCTCAACCATGAGAAGAAATAGCTATGGACTTTATTGTAGACCTATCCAAAAGTAGAGGAAATACTGTCATCTGGACTGTGATAGACCTGTTTTCGAAGCAAGCTCATTTTATTGCCTGCAAAGGACTCCCATCTGCCCAATGACTGACTAAATTGTTCCTGAAACTTATCTACTGACTGCATGGCGTCCCTAAGCGAATAATTTCGGATAGAGGAGTGTAGTTCACAGTGAAAGTTTGGAGCAGTTTTCTTAAATTAATTGGATCATCTCAAGGCTTATCATCAGCTTTTCATCCAGCTACCAATGGGGCTGCAGAATCCGCTAACAAAATGGTGGAGCAATATCTCAGATGCTAGTTTCCTACCAACAGACAAACTGGACTGATCTCCTCCCTTTCGCTGAGGTGGCTTACAATAATTCTGTTCACAGCAGCAATGGCTACATGCCTTTCAGAGTAGCCACAGGAAAAGAGTTCAACCCAAAGCCTGAAAACCCTCAGGTGCCCTCCGCTTCCCAGACACTTGATCAATGGGTGAGGGGGTGGGAAGAAGTTTGGAGAAACACAAAAACAGCATTAAAAAAGACTTCCAAGACTTAGCAAAAACAGGCTGATAAAAAGAGGGCTCCACAAAGAACATTCCAAGTTGAGGAAAAGGTTTATCTGTCAACTAAATATTTATGCCTCCAATTACCCAGCAAAAAATTAGGACCAAAATTCTTGGGGCTTTTCCCCATCATAAGGATCATCAACCCCATCACAGTAGAATTAAAACTCCCTAGGCTTTTAGGGAAAGTTCACACTGTCTTCCATTGCAGCCTTTTGAAACCTTTTCAGGACTCCACCTTAAGACCTCCCCCTAAGAAGGCATCGAGGCCCCTCATAACAGCGGGTCAGAGACACTATGAGGTGAAAGGCATTCTTGAATCTAAATTTTTTAAAAAGAAATTGCAGTACCTAGTACAATTGAAGGGGTATTCACTGTCTGAAGCTACTTGGACGAAATCTAGCAATGTGAAGGCTGAGCGACTCATCAAAAAGTTTCATGAAAAAAACCCCAACAAACCAAGAGATAATCCCTGACATATGCTTTTGTTTACATTACAGGATCTGTCCTTTTTGTAAGGGGGGCTGGATGTCAATGCTGCAAACATTGGATGTTTTTGCTCTGACAATATAAGATGCAGCCTTTTCCTTTAAACTGTTTTGCTTTGAATCAATGAAGCTGGGGAGGGGAGGAGAATGCTAACCCAGTTGTTTTAAACAAGATAAGGGATGGTGCGCTACAGAAAGGAAGTGAAACTTTGTATGTTAAAATAATTGGAGAATGTGATTTATGACGTGCAATTAAGGGAGGAAATTGTGTATGATACAAAGTGTTCAGGGGAGGAGAATTCAGATTCTGGCATCCATCCATGAGTGCCAATGCTTCGTTCTCATTATTATAGACTTTTTAGAATAAACAATGCAGGAATGTTCTTTGAGCTGTCTCATTAGTCGGACCCATGACATCATGCTAGAATCCATTTTCTTTCAAACAACCTGGGGGTCCTGAGCCCCAGCTGTTGTTTCTAGCTTCTCATTTACATCCTACAGCAGATGTAAAACATGAGGCATTTTTGTATTATTGTTATTATTCTTGAATATAGTTATGGATAATAGCTGGAACAGATGGGAAAATCAAGTACAGGTAGAAAACAAATACAGATAGATAATCAATACAGTTGTGGCAGTATTTGTACACTCTACCAAGATAACACATTGTACTACATGAATTCTAAAAAAATAATAACAGTACCAAATTCCAATTTTAACGCTCGACCCACCACTTCTGTGGCCCAGTTCTGAATGGCTCAAAGCCTAGTAGTGGGGCAGCCCAGGGTTTGGGGACCCCTTCAGTAGAACAATTAATGCTTCTATTGCAAATCCTGGGCTGCACTTAATGTTAAAGATGTTAAAGAAAATCACATCAGACTCTGCTGACATAATAAAATGCCTGTCTGCTTATGCAGAGGGCTAGAATATAAGCGATCCAGAACATAAAATGAAAAAGAAATAACACCAAACGGACCTGGCTCTGGGTGAATCTGATAATTTTGTAAGGATTCTACATTCTTGCAGTTAGTCCAGAACTTAATAGAATGTTCTGTTCCTTTCAGGAACAGAATATTAAGGAACTTTACTACAGTCTAAACAGTATTTTCTTCTATTTAAATTTCCAAAAGGTGTATCAAATACAGTTAAATATCTATGCCCTCTATTTTTGTGAATATGGTTGTAAATTCCCATGAGATTTAATTTGCTACAGATCATCTGCCTCATCTGTCTCTGAAATTAACGAATGGTATTTTATGTGAATCTGAATCCATGAATAAAATTAATAGTACAGCCATAATTACTGGGGGGGAGCAAATCTATGTTTTGTCTTCCTATTTATTTATTTAATAGTAAATATAGTCGATGGCCAGGAGGCTAAAGCAAAAAAAAACATAATACAATGCAGAGAAAATATAACAATCACTGAAAGATATCAAAGAGCAGTATATAATGTCTTAGAAGAGACTATGAAAAAAAATCTGACTATGAACTTCAGAATTCCTTGAATCATAAAGACAGACTCTCTCTACAAAAATGATTTTCTGATTCCAGCCTCCAATACCACTGTGACAAAGAGGCCCAGCAAAAAGCATTGCAATGCATAGTAATTGTGAAATTGAATATTCAGTAGGAACAAGCAAGTTCTGGTCTAGAATCCACTCATTACAATAACTAATATCCACTAGAGGCATCTGCCATGTTACATCATAATCCCAGTGGTGGATTTCTGCTCCAGCTTTCCCTTAACTTAAAGGCAACAGAAACTGGTGGGAGGAACCACAAGTCAACTGAAAAAATTGAAAAAAAAATGTCTTGTATAATAATAGTAGTTGTCAGAGAGAATTAACTAGAGTATGTCAGTCTGATGATTATCATTGCACCACTGGTGTTTGAGAATATCATACAGTACATTTAGTTTATAGTAATTATTTATGTGCTTTTCTTCCCTACAAAGTCTGCCAAGGCCCAGACACATGTCCTAAGGCTAACTTGAGACTGTGAAAGGATTGTTGCATTGTCTACAAAAGCAGCCCAGAGAAGTTACATGGAATAGAGACAAAAGCTTATGTTAAGTCAAGGAAGGCAACATAAAGGATGATAATGTTGCCCACATGTGTTTTTGTCAGTTAAGAATTTACATGATGAAACAAGAAAGCATGATTTCTTGATGTTTAATGAACATGGAAGTTTAAGGTTATGCAGACTGTGTATCTTGCAATCTGTGGAATCAAATTTGATATTATTTTGGTCCCAATAAATAAGTAGATTTTAATTCTAAATCACAACCATTCCCAAAATTACTGAAAAATGTAATAGAAGGTGAAATAAAGCTGTGGGGAGTCATGGTGATTGCTGATGTTGAGTAGGAGTCGAGTGTGTACTTTGATGGGTCCACATCATAACTGCCATCCATCTATAATCTCATCCTGAACAAGTCTGAAATAGCAGAGCATATTTATTTGCAATGAAAAGTTCAAAGAAGTTATCAAATTATTAGAATCTACTTGGGCCTGGAGCTGTACTTCCAAATCTTTCCGGGTCTATATGGCAAGATTATATATATATGGTAGTCCTTTGGGTTTGAGGAAGACACAATTGTGCAATTCGTCTCTGGACATGGAGGTTGCTCTGCAGTCCCAGTCTGGAAGCATAGAGTGTAGCACAATGGGAGCACAGGTATTAGTTTTGCTATCAGTTTTTGGCACTGCCTATCTTCAAAACTGGTGGAGGCTTCACAGCACAGGGCTAGCAGGCAGAGTCTGTCAGCAGCCATAGCTTCTACTTCCCTTGGATAGATGCCACAGTGGTGTATAGTATATTTTACAATACCTTTTCTTGTGTGGTCTCTTTCCAGTATAGTACACATCAACTGGTCAAGCACACAGTGGTCATCCATTCTGACACTGTATCCCATCCATCTCATCTGGACTCTGATAGCGAAGGAGTCAATACTTATGGGCTCTGGGTGATCCAACATCTCCAGTTTGGAGACATGAATGCTGAGGATGGAGCAAAAAGTGTGCATGTGATTTTTTTTTTAGTTGTTTGATATGCCTTTGATACAGAATCCAGGGTGGAATCATTGTCTGAGATGGGCATTTATAGAAATTAGCTAGCTAGAGAGACAGACAGACATTTTTTCAGGTTGCCAAAAGAAATGAAACAAAGTAAAAAGCAAAATAAAATTAAAAAAGGTTGTTGTTGGCTGGGAACATGACAACAAATTATACTTGTTATTCAGAATAGAGAAAGCACTTGATATAAAAATACCTTAATAAGCATGCCACCAGATTCCTCACGGTTTATTGGGTTTCTTTTGTGATTTAGTTGCTAGCATCCTTCAATCCACTTTATTCACAATGAGATCTTGCTGTTTTTGTGTCCTGACAAAATCAACCAGTGTTGAAAATGTATTTTTTTAATTCAACTGTATATGGCTAGATTCTTTGTTTTCTCTCCTTCTGCCATACATTTCACTCTTAATCTTTTTTCTTAAATTCCAGGAATTGATACATTCTTCTCTGCCTGACTGGTATTTAATTTTTCATTCATTCTTTTCTTTAAAGGCTCCCATTTGCTAGATATTTATCAAAACTATCTAATAACTTGCTACACATAATATCCAATAAATAAAATCCAGGATATATGATTATATGGAAGGCCATATAAATTAGGCTTTAAAAAGCAGTGTAGTGGTTTTAATCTTTTATCTTTAACTATCTATAGCATTAATCTCTTTATTTGTAATTAAGCTGTCATCCATCTGGGAGAGGTTCATAACAGTGTGGGGCCATCTTAATGAGTGCTCTCTGAGCCTTTGCCAATAAACTAAACTGTGAGTCTGCCTTGTTTACATAAGAGACATGGTTCTTTCAAAGGGACTTTCAGAGAAGAAAATTAAGCGGCTTTTGTCATTGACATAGGCAGTCTGAATGCATTCAAGAATCTGCTTCTGATTGACTGTGGACAGATAGTTCCAAGGAATACTTTTAGAAATCCATAGCTGCTGCTTCCTGTGCAGCGCAAGCAAAGATCCACTTACAATATTTTCTACTTTATGTAGTTGTTATGTGTGCAATATTATAATTTAGCTTTATAAAGTGAATTGTTTGTGGCACTGTGAAATATAAACATGCTAGCATAATAAACAGTTTAGATTTCCCCCATGCTTTCTTTATCATACTAGCATTTCACATTACTTCAGGTTTAAAAGTGTTATAATATAGATTCTGAAAGAACATCTTAAGTTGTTCAGGCTTCCTGAAAAAAAACTTTGAAAAATAATCTAGAATCCCAAGAAAGAGTTCATATTTATGAAGGAGGAATAAGATCATGCAGAGTTGTGTATACAGTATCTCTATGTACTTTTTACTTTTTCGACCATCTTGTTAGTGGCAGGGTTTGTTTAATTTATTCAATCAAGGACACAATATATTAGACTCACCAAATACTTTATTAAGAGTCTACTAAGCCTACTCAAACTTCTGAGAACATGTTAGATGACGTTTCTAGGATCAGATTCCGAAAACACATATAGCCAACTGTTACAGTCGGTTATAGACTTGATGGAAATTATAACTCAGTATGGTAAGGTTTCTGGGTTTAAGGTGAATAGTAATAAGACTAAGATATTATCCAAGAATTTATCTATGAGTGAAAGGGATATGTTATCTAAATTAACAGGTTTTGAAATAGTGAAGAACATGTTAGATGACGTTTCTAGGATCAGATTCCGAAAACACATATAGCCAAGATTTTATAAAAAAAAAAATTAAGTTACAGATGATACATGAATTTTTTTATATTTGGTCATCTTCTAAATAATTAGTTGCTTCCTGTTTATAATTTGTCCTGCATTTTCAAAACATGCTATCCATAACTCCATGTGTTTGGTTCGAATTGACGAGGACTCAGAGTGGTTAACACTGAACGAGTTTATTGAATACACAAAGTCAACTGTCAAATGTCAAATGTTGCAACCCTTTTATAGAGAAAGCGTTTGAACTGTAACCAATACAAACAGTCTGTTTTCCCGCTCCTTGGTTGTGGCGTCCAATGATTGCACCTTATTTTCCCGCTTTAAACCTTGCAAAGCTGCACTGTGTTTGCAATCTCTTTCATGGCTTATTGCTAACTATTTACATACACAACACCCCTTACCCCCCAGTTGGTGTCATTTCTTTACAAAATCCATTAGGTATTTTGGTGGCCTATGTATTCTAGAAGGGTATCTGTTACTTTGGCTGCTAGGGACCCTTCTTCCTGGTTGACTGCTTGGCTGCTGGTTACTATGCTGGTTACTACTAGACCTGGGCTCAGGGTTACTGGCTTCAGATGTACTGCCTTGTGTATTAGGTTGTGTTTGGGATTCAGTTGTCACTGGCCTACTTCGCAGGGGTATTTCCCAATCAATTGGACTGAATTGTTGTTGATGGGCATCAGGAAATATGTCATCTTGCCCAACCACTACACCACTTTCTGGCCTAATGTTATCTGTACTGTTTGCCCTAACTGAGCTTTGGTCCCCCTCAGCTGGCACACACCCACTAGATCTTTTCCTCAGCTGGTCTATGTGTCTTTTACAGACCCTATTCCCTTCCCCCTCAATGATGTATGATAGGGGACCTAAGATTTCAGTTACCACCCCAGGAATCCATTTATCCCCTTGGGCGTAGTTCCTGGCCCAAATCAAGTCCCCCACTTCAAATGTTCTGTTAGGAATGTCTAATTCAATGTTTGGTTGGAGTCTGTCAGGGTGTAGTCTGTCCAACTTGGTCAAGATTTTTCTTCCCCACCTCATTTCAGCTGGACTTTTCCCTGTAGCCGAACAAGGGGTTGTGTGTTGAGCCAACAAGAACTCAGCTAGTCTCTGATGCCAGTCACCTCGAATGATTCTTTTAAGCGCGTCCTTCGTGGTCCTCACGTTCCTTTCAGCCAATCCGTTGGTGGAGGGGTGGAAGGGTGCAGAAGTCTTATGCTTAATCGAGTTGGCCTTGAGGAAATCCTGAAATTCAATAGATGTGAATTGTGGCCCGTTATCAGACACTATTAAATCCGGCAACCCATGAGTGGCAAAGAGGCCCCTTAATGCCTGTATTGTTCTGCCTGCCGTTACTGAACTGACCGGTACTACTTCTAGCCATCTAGAGTAGCTGTCGACCACTACAAGGAACGTTAACCCCTGGAAAGGTCCAGCGAAGTCAATATGAATCCTGGACCAAGGATTCC
The DNA here is from genome assembly GCF_947247035.1 of Vipera ursinii. NCBI lineage: Eukaryota > Metazoa > Chordata > Lepidosauria > Squamata > Viperidae > Vipera > Vipera ursinii. The sequence goes on from NC_139521.1 coordinate 44,754,306, forward strand.
TAGCTAGCTCCCATTTATGTGTGCGGATGTGTTGTTGTTCAGGCCTGGAACGTTGGCACAGATGGCAATTGGCAACGCATTCCTCAATGTCTTGGTCCAATCCTGGCCACCACAAGTGACTCCTAGCCAGGGCCTTCATCCTTACTATTCCGGGGTGTCCCTCATGCAATTCAAATAGAATAGCTGATTTGTGGATTCCTGGAATTACTACACGAGTTCCCCAAAGTAAGCAACCCATATGAACTGATAGTTCATCCTTCCTTCGGAAAAATGGACTGTATTTTACGTCCGGGTTGGCGTTGGGCCAACCGCTCATGACCCAGGCCATTACTCTCCTTAAGATGAGGTCCTTATTGGTTGCCTCAGCTATGTCATTAGCAGTTAGGGGCAGATCAGGAATATCTTGTAGGGACATTACTTGTCCCACTGGGGCGGGGTCCTCCTCTGTTGTGCTAAGGGGCAATCTGCTAAGAGCGTCTGCATGACCCATGTCCTTACCTGGTCGGTATTGGAGGGAAAATGAATATGCTGAGAGGAAAATGGACCATCTCAGCATCCTGGGAGACATAATTTGGGGAGTCTGTTTATCTGTGGTAAACAGTCCCAGCAGGGGTTTGTGGTCTGTCAGTATTGTAAAGTTCCTGCCATACAGGTAGTCGTGGAACTTTTTAACTCCTGCCACTATGGCTAAAGCTTCCCGGTCAATTTGAGCATAGTTCCGCTCTGCCTTGGTTAGTGTGCGGGAGTAGTAAGCAATGGGTCTTTGCATTCCCTGGGTGTCTAAATGGCTGATTACTGCCCCAACGCCATAAGGCGAAGCATCACACGCCAGGTAGATTGGTCTGTTTTCTATAAAGTGGGTTACAGTTGAGCTACTGGAAAGGATATCTTTTAAGGTCTGGAAACTCGCTTTGTGCTTGTCTTGCCAATGCCAAGGGGTCTTCTTATCTAAAAGCCTGTGCAGTGGTTCTGCAATGGCAGCCTTATGTGGCACAAAAGTGTGATAAAAATTTACCAAGCCTAGGAAGGCCTGTAGCTCAGCCTTGTTCCTTGGTTCAGGCGCCCCTTTTATTGCTTTAATTTTTTCAGGGGTAGGGTGGACTCCGCTTTTGTCAATCCTGAACCCCAAAAAATCAGTGGACTTAACCCCTATGCTACATTTTTCCTTTTTTAATTTTAATCCAGCCTTTCTAAATCTACCCAGTACCTGTTCCAGTCGCTCTACTAACATTCCTTCATCTTTTCCAGCTATTAGGACATCATCAAAGTAAGGGCATACTCCAGGTATGCCCTTTAAGGTCCTCTCCATCACTTCTTGGAAGATGCCTGGAGCAGCTGCAATTCCAAATTGCAGTCTGTGGACTCGGAACGCCCCCTTGTGGGTAACAATTGTCTGTGCCTCTGCAGCCTCTTTGGAAACAGTCAACTGTAAGTACGCATGCGCCAAGTCGAGCTTGGCGAAGATGGCGGCGTCCTGGATCGTGGCGAGGACCTGCTTCACCGTCGGGACCGGGTAAGCATGCTTTTTCATTCCAATGTTGAGGGTCGCTTTATAGTCGGCGCAGATCCTCACATCCCCATTGGGTTTGAGGGGTGTGACGATCGGCGTCTCCCACAAACCGCCCTCAACGGGTTCTAAAACTCCGAGGCCTACAAGCCGGTCGAGCTCGGCCTCGATTTTTTCTTTTAAGGCAAAAGGTACCCTCCGGGCCTTTAGCCTGATTGGGTTTACTGAGGGGTCTAGGTTAAAATTAATGGGGGGCCCTTTGTACTTGCCTAGAGATCCATCGAATACGTCTGCAAATTCTTTGCAGACGGATTCGAGGGTCTTATTTCTGATCACTGAATTTATTCCCCCTATCCAAATTCCCAGGGCAGGAAACCAATTAAGCCCTATTAAGCTGGTCCTATTCCCCTCCGTAACTATCAAATCTAAGACCCCCTTAAACCCCTTAAAGTTTACTCTAAGGCTGGTCTTTCCTTTTACGATTATTGGACTTTTTTGGAAGTCCATTAATTGAATATTTGTTGGACTAAGTGGAATTCTTTTTCCACTTAGTTGTTCGATTTTCTCAAGGGTTTCAGTGGAAATTATCGACACTGAAGCCCCTGAGTCGATTTCCATTCTGCAAGGGACCCCTTGCAGAAGGACTGTAATTTTTAATTTTCCGTCCGGAAAATTGTGCCCCCTTCCCTGCCGTCTCCGATTGACTCGGGCCACCTCCCTTAGGTTTGGAAATTTCGCCCGGGATCTAGGGGTCTCCTTGCCACTAGCATTGGGGGTTACCTTACCCTCTGGCCACACATCGACTTCATTCAGACGGGAGTCCCGAACGCAGTTTCTGCAGATGGCCTGGATGTGGCCGGTCTTGCCGCAAGCCCTGCACTTGGCGGTGCGGAATCGGCAGGAAGCGCGGGGATGGTTGCCGCCACAGCTGCCACATCGGTTCTGGGTGTCGTTGTCGCGCGGTCTGGTTGCGGTGTCCCGCCACGGTCGTTGTGCCCCGGTCGGTGGTCTTTGCGGTGTTGCGGGTTGTTGCCGGCGGCCTGGTTCAGGCCCCTCGCTTCTAAGTTGTCTGGGTGCTATCTTTCCAAATCGCCTGGAGACTTCGGCGATCTCTTCCTCCCACTGCTGATCCACCTCCCCGCAGTCCACATAGCCCTCTTGGTTAATTTCAGGTGCTGTCGCCATGCTACTGCGGGGGGGGTCGCGATACCCGGTTGACTCATACGTTAGGAGTTCGTCGAGCACTTCCTGTAAATCGCCGGTAGGTTTGGCGATTATTCTATTTTGTAATTGTTCATCGCGTAAGCCCAGCACGACTCTGTCCCGAATCCTAATTTCTAAATTATCGTATTTGCAACGTACTGCGGCTTCCCTGACGGCAGCGACGAATTTCTGTATGGACTCCCCCGGTCTCTGATTTCTCTTCTCGAAGATGCGCCGCCAAAAAAGTTCGGACCTTCGGGGAGTAAAGTGAACCTTTAGTTTTGCAAGGAGGTCGGCATAGGGCACGCTGGAGACTGGTTGTGGCTGGCACAGCCCGACAGCGACTCTGTAGACCGGTGTGCCGCAAATTGTCAAAAGTGCCGCCGCTTTTTTTCGGTCGTCAGTGATTCCGTTCACTAACAGGAATCCTTCGACCTGACCAATGTATTCTTCCCAATCTTCGGGGAAGTTAGGGTCAAATTCCTTCAGTGACCCGATTTGCGCCATTCGGAGAATTTTTTCCTATTCTGCCGCGGCCGCTCGGTTGACTGTGACTCGCTCTGACTTTGCCGCCTTCACGACAATTCTTCCTAATCTCTGGTCTTCTGTCAATCCCACCTTCGTCGCCAGTTGTTTGGTTCGAATTGACGAGGACTCAGAGTGGTTAACACTGAACGAGTTTATTGAATACACAAAGTCAACTGTCAAATGTCAAATGTTGCAACCCTTTTATAGAGAAAGCGTTTGAACTGTAACCAATACAAACAGTCTGTTTTCCCGCTCCTTGGTTGTGGCGTCCAATGATTGCACCTTATTTTCCCGCTTTAAACCTTGCAAAGCTGCACTGTGTTTGCAATCTCTTTCATGGCTTATTGCTAACTATTTACATACACAACACCATGACATCACACAGTGGATAACAATGGAAATATCCAGGTATCTATTGCTTTTCTTTGGTAAAAGTGGTAGGTTTGGGGGGGGGTGTTGGGGTTGGATACCCTTTCTTGGAAGATGTGAAAATTGTGATTAACAAGTTTCTTATATTATTATATGTGACATTTAGTCTAATCAGTTCCTTTATAATTACCCTAGTTTCATGCTTAATTTGTTTATGTAGCAGACAACATGAAATAAATGAAGAATTCAAGGATGCAGCTGAGTTTTACTAAAGAGATATTATGCTTATTTATTTATTTATTTATTTATTTATTTATTTATTTATTTATTTATCATTTGGTGATAATATTGGTTGGAGATTATGATAAGCCACATTTTCCTGTAACCACATTGTAGAAATTTGCCTGTTCATAAGAAAAAAAATGTTAATTTAATATTATAATTCACCTCTGAACATTGATTGATCCATGTATAAGAGAATGATGTAACATGCTAATACAAAGGAAGAAATAATTTTCAATGAAGCTGTATTGTAAAATGTAGAGGCTGTAATGTGTACTTCAGCTGCACCATAAGATTAAATATGATTTTAACTGAAAAGTTTGAAGTATATTTTGAAAATTTTATTAAAATTTACAATTTACAAAATTACAAAATTTGCAAACATAATAGCCTAATGCAAGCTAACAAGGAAAAATAGGGATATAAAAGGATAGCAGAAAAGAAAATATAAAGGAAAATAAAAAGTAAATAGAAGAATATAAGAAAATAAGTAGAGGAATATAGTAAAGAAAATAAATAAGAAGAAATGAATTCCTCCTTCATCACAAATACAAACAATTTCAAGAATCTACCACCTTCTTGGATATTATAACAAAACAGCTGTTTTATGTATACATTTCTTATCTATAAATAAATTCTTAAAGCATCATCATGCAGCCTTAGTCAGCAAAAGTCTATTGTGTTACCAGAAAGCAATACATACATTTTATTCTTAATGAAACAAACCAATAGTATATCCTTTATTTTAACACAGTAACTTACCACTTGCTCTAAAAATGCAAGAAAAAATATATTTTTTCACTTCTTTATGCTTCATAATTTGGTCCAGATTAACAAAACTCATTTAGGGATCATTAGAAATGACAAGATATATATTTAAACTTAACTAAATAAACCAACTTACTACTTCTTCTCTTCTCTTTAAAATTTTTATCTTTAATTTTTTAAAAATAATATTCCAGAACTTGATTTCTTTTTGTTCTCTTTGTCTCATCTCAGAAAATCCTTTGAAATTTTAACAGGGTTTTTTTTTTTTTTGTAACTCCCAGATAAGAAAAATATCCAACTATTCTGGGTAGTTATTTGTATATTCTTTTTTAATTATGAAGAAATCAGATTTATTTATTTATTTATTTATTTATTTATTTATTTATCTTTTTAAAAGATATTTACTGTAATATCTTTTCCCATAGCATTCTTATAACTTGTCATTTTTAAATCAGCTGTATTCTCAAGCTTGTCCAGTAAAACATGTTTCTCTTTTATAATTTCTTTTAAATCCAGTTTGTCCATGATAACTGACAATAGCCAAAGTTCTCAAACTTTTAAGTCAAAATTTCAATTCATCCAAAGTTATGGTATTTTGCTTCATTCTGTGTTAATGAATTGAATTTAAGTATACTTTTCCTTGATTTTAATATTTAGTTTTCCCTGGTTTCCTCTGGCGTCCAACTTTTAAAATCCAATTTTATTATTATTATTATTTCCAAAACAACATTTTCCAAATTTATACTTAAATTTCAAAATGATTTCAAATACCATTTACTTGTTAATAACTTTTTAAAATAAAAAATCTAATCAACCTTTTCCAGCTTATTTCTCCCATATAAATTTTAAAGTCTTTAGTCTTACACTTAAATTTATTTTTAAAATGATTGAAGGAGACTCACCTGGTGAATGTTGTACATTTGCCAAACACAAAGTTCTTAATTGTTGAAAACCAGTTAGAAAGCAATTCCAAAAGTGATTAAGAAATAAGACTAAACTGAACTTTTTGTCCATTTAGTCTACATGAATGGCTGTGAATTTAATGCAGTTTCCTTGATGAAACTAACAAGCTAATCATAAAACTTCAGTTCCTGCAGTCTACTCACCTGCCTGGAGTGCATGTGGGAAATCTTGTGATCTTTCCTTTTTTCTGGAGAGATTAAAAAAGATCAGGATTTGCTTTCTAGTTGCTGATGTCTGCCTCAATGACATCCCTGTACTTTTGAGAATGTTCACCACACCATGGGCATGCTGCAAGTCCCAATTTCTTTTACATTATTGAGTATGCTTATCAAAAACAAACACACAGAGAGAGAAACAGACACACATACTAATATCTCCCCAATAAAGACATTTCCGATGTCCAATTCCATATGGCAAACAAAAATATGTGGCTCTTTTTAGCTCAAGAGACTTGACTTTTGAATGGCATTTCAGGATTCCTCCCAAAGTAAGTGTAATTGGAATACAGACTAAAATCTAATTTGTTTAATTTAGAGTTAATATGTTTTTTACTATTTCTGCTCTGCAACTTTCAACATTCTGAACTAAAGTCTGGAGGGACTGTAGGTCCACTGCATCACTTGGTACACTTAAGAATCATAGAAAAAATCTAGATTCAGAATGCTGCCATTGATTCTCCTCTTGTCTGCTTATTCCAATTTTCCTACCTTGGTGGTGGCTCTAACAGCTCTATTATACTTGAGTACATCCTCTCAGCTCAAGTAAAAAGTGATGCACTAGAACAGAAAAGGTACTGTAAATATCATTTTAGAACAAAAGGGCAATATCCTGTTTTTGGAACATTTGTATGAGTATGCACATACATACATTCTAATTAAGAGTTTATTTTTGTTTTACTTTCATTGGATTACTTGGTAACAGGGAAATGTGTTCAGAGTACTTGGACAGCTAGCAATTTAGAAATTGTTTATGGAAGCAAGTGTGGTTCTAAATTAATTTTTAATACCCGTCTGAGATAATTATGTAAAGTAGTGTGTGTGCGCATGTGTGTGTGTATGTGTGTGTGTAAAGAGAAAGAATATACACACAAATGGAGAGACAGAGAGAGAGAAAACACACAAATACACCCTAGTGTTTAATATATAGTTGGAGTTAGTATAATGTTGAAATGTTGGATTTTTATTTGTTCTGACTGATATTGAGGATTTGCAGTAATGGCTAAGGCAAACCATTAAGCATACTTAGAATAATAATAAATTCAGATTTACTATATCTGGTAGGGTCTGCAATTGTTTGTTTAGTGGTCATATTTATTTTTAATTGCATAAACATGGGCAATTGATGTGGTAGCCTGCATTTCTATAGATTTCTTTAATTTAAAGTTTTGCATTATTAACATTTTCTTTTCTTTTTCAGAAATTACCTTAAGAAGCTTATGGATTATTTAAAAAAACAAACAAATGTACTGAAATATTTTAAATGCTTTGATGGTAAATTGTTTACCTCTTTGGATAAATAATCAAATATTTATCTGTGTCCACAGCACATGTTCTTTTGATAGCATCCACTCTATCAGTCCTAAGAAAATACACCCACACCCTTGTACTTCTCATTTCCCACTCATTCCCATGAACAAGTAGCAATTTCCTTTTTCAGCTAGCTTAATGTATGCCATTTGGCAGCAGCAAGAACTGGAGGGGAGGGGAGGGGATATTTCTAAAAATTTCTGTCTCTTGTTCATTCCAAAACAGTCCAAACACATTAGGCTTCCTTATACATTTTACTTCAGTTATCACAGTCTTTAATTTGCCAAGAGAAGTATTAGAGGACAAACCACTGGTGGAACAGCTGTCTTCTATGAGAGAGACATCACCTTCTATCTTTAGCAAACAATTCTCACAGAAGGGAGAATATGTTTTTGAAGCCTTGTGGCATTTATAGTCTGTTCTTTTGTGCCCAAGACAAAAAAAAGATGAACATTTTGAGATTTTTTTAAGGGTAGGAGGACATGTTGAAGGACATTCAACTATGCTTTGGAAATAGCTTACTTTCTGAATAAAAATTATTAAGCTTGCCAGAAAATAATAAAAATAAGGTGCTACAATTAACAAAAGTGTGCTGCGGTAGACATATCATCTCTAATCTAAAGATGTAGGAAACAAATAGAAGACAGGATATTAAATAAGCTCCATTTTTAGTTTTATCACATTTTTTTCAGAAACGTAGAACCTTAGGGATTCTCAGAGAGAACTGACTCACTGAGATCACACATTTTAAACTCTTCACATAGGGTTAAAGTTGTTAAGGAAATCCCCATACCATATTGCACTAACTATGGAGTCAGCTACAGTTTAGAAAGATCTTAAAATATAAACCATAAGGTAAACATGGGTGAAAATTTGTAGGGTGTAATGTTATCCGATTCTTCCATGCTAGACATTCCACAAACACTACAGAGCAAAGTATGCAAAGTCTAGCAAAAGTCCAGAACAGAAAATCTCAAATACAGCATATGAAGATGTGTTTAAACTCATATTGGGAATGATGGTTCATGAATCCAAAAAATATTTGTGTTTTTTTTTTTTGCTACGTTTTCAGGAAAAAAATTGGCAGCTGTTATTATTCATTCCCTTATATTTTGGTATGCAACTTATAACTAGAGAACTGAATGAGCAATATATTATCCATACAAATCATATTCATTCCTACCCTATATCAGCAGTGCCAAACATGGACACTTGCAATAAAACATAAGCAAAAATTAGTCACCAAGGAAATGGGATGTTTGAGGAAAACTGATGGAGTGACCAGAAGGGATAAAATTAAAAAATGAGAAAAAAATTGAAATAGAACTAATGTTAAACTACATCTTAAACTACATACAAAAAAGCAAATTAGTGGTTTGCTCACCTGAAGAGAATGTTTTGGAATTCTATACCACGCATGGCATATACAAAAAGAGGAGAAGACACAAAGCAGATTCAGAAGTTGATGATGAAATAATATCAAAGACATGCTACAATAGCATCAAATAACAATGATAGAGGCCAAAAGTGCAAAAACAGAAGTTTGTATCTCCCTCGATATGTAAAGTGGTAAAAGAAGAGGAAGAGGAAGAGGAAGAGGAAGGGGAAGAAGAAGAAGAAGAAGAAGAAGAAGAAGAAGAAGAAGAAGAAGAAGAAGAAGAAGAAGAAGAAGAAGAAGAAGAAGAAGAAATCTATATATTTCAATATATCTATTAAGATGACCAAAGGATTCATGCATCTAAACCATGCCAATTGTCAAATAAACAAATAAAATCCTATCATTCTGTCAATAACACTCAAATTATTATAAATCAAAGAATTAAAATAAGGACAACTGCAAGTCTACAACTCTATGTGATATGCTTTCCTGATATTTTATATAGGTATTTATCTGTGTTAATGTATCTTATTACTGTAAATGGATCAAGATGTTCACATGTATGCTTTCTTCCAGCACTGACATATGAGACAAGGACCTGGTGCTATTTTATACAATTGTTGTGGAGATGAAAGTAGGATATGCTTTAGTAACCAGTATCATTATACAGATATAAATAAAGTGGTGTTGTATATTTTCCTGTAACATGGAAAAAAGAACATTTGCTAACTTAAGATTTGGCAAGGAATTCTTGGAAATTTGGAATTTCCAATCATCCTCATTACCCTTCCTTGTTCACATTAGTTTTGGCAATTATTTTTCCAGCTATAATTACATAAAGAAAGACACATTTTCTTTTCAAATAAATAATTTTAATCACTAATACTTTTGGCTTTGAAGTTCTGTGGAATTGAAGTCCACACACCTTAAACTTGCCAAGATTGAGAAACACTAATCTAGTGTAATTAGAGAGCCTTTCTATTCCAAATACACTGGAGAAGCTAAACTGGCTTTTCCTGATTTATAATTTATTATTTAATTCCCAGAATTTACAATCAGTATTTCCAATTATAGACCTGCTGGTTGGAATTTTTAAAGTTCTCATCCCATCCAGGTTGGGAATATTGCAGATAGATGATCAAGCTAAGTATAATGCATTCTGCCTAGCACAATAAGTTTAACTACAAATAAAATCTATCAATAAGTCAACATCATGATCTTATTTGACATATGCAAAATGTATCATAAGAAAAGAGATTGTGGAATCATAATTGCTTGTAGAAACATTAATAACTTCACATTTATTGATGAAGCTGCTTTGATAGCTAGAAATAAAGAAAACTTAAGGAGTTTCATGTCGATGTAAATAAAAGAATGCAAAATCGAGTTGGTTGCTTGGTATAAAAGAAAAATGCCAACAGGCAAAACCAACCCAATGCAAATTGGTGGAAGAGTGAAATAGAAACAAGCTTTCTCTTCCCAAGCTGAAAATACTATATGTCAGAACAGTGGCCATCAAATTAAGCAATGTCTATCACTTCAAAAACAAAACAAAATTAAAAAAAACTAAGAGATGTAAGCAATGTATTAAAGTGCAAAGCCATCACACTAACAACAAATGCATCTAATGTGAAAACTATAGTTTTCCCAATTGTAGCATGTCTGTGAAAAACTAAACCCAGGAAAAATGCTTTTAAACTGTACCACAGAAAAATTGTTCCGAAGACCTTGAACTATAAGAAGAACAAATAATTCAGTATTTGGTAACATAAAAGCAAACTGCACACTGGAAGCAGTAATAGTGAAGCTAAATGTTAAAGATTTTTGAAATAAAATGCAAGACAAGAATCATTGAAGAAGACTTTGACATCTGATTTTTTTTTAAAAAAAAATCACAATCAGGCTGAGAGAAATCACTCTCTCTCGCTTACTAGGATTCAAAAGTTAACTGACTGACAATCCTTGTAAATTGACATATCTGAGGTAGCAAAGGTCATATGTGATTGGATGACATAAATGAATTTCAGTTGAGTTAACACACCAGATTTAAAGGCTGGATGCTCATTTTTTAACATATAGGGGAAATGATATTCTTGCATCAAAAAATACATATCAAATATTGATTTATATTTAAAAGAAAATATAAATTGCTAAGTTAATTAAGAGAAGTCATGTCAATATATTATTGGATATAGAGGTTTGTTATTTTTCTCGTATTTTTTTAAGTATCCAACAGACCAAATTTCTGTCTGCTGATGTGGACAGAATTTACAGTGATTTGTATGTACATACCCTTCAGTGCTGTTATTTGCTGTTGTTGCAATAGCACAGCTTAGTCTGGATACTTATATATAGTAGTTCACAACCTAGCATTGAGGATGAAACCTTTCCAACTTAAGTTACTAAAAAAAATGGAGAAGAAAGAAAAAGAGAGGAGCATTGGCAGCAAGCTGTGGAAAAAAAAGATAGCCCTGGAAAAATTTTTTTTTAAAAAATCAAGTAATTTAAAAATTACTGCCAGGATTTAAATTAGGAAGTGTTATAACCACTGTGTCATTACAGTGTTTCTAGAAAAAGAAATAGTTCTGGAAGTCATTAGAAATGAACAGAGTTGCTTGATTTTATGGCAGACTAGACATCCTTGAAGGAATGAGTCTCCAAATAAATCAGAAAAGTAGTTGGCATACAAATTACAAAAAAAGAAAAAGATATTGAAATTACAAAAGAAAAATACAGATAAGGAGGCTATGCAAAAGATGTTTCATCAATACTATTCCAATTTAGATAAAGGACAAGAAATTTCCCTGGAGAAAATAGATTAATATTTAAAGAAACAAAATTTACCAAAGATTACAGAAAAATACAAACAGATTCTGAATGAATCCATAACAATAAGAAAAGTTTATGAAGCTGAAAAGTGCCTAGACCAGATGGGTTATTGGCTTCTTACTATAAAAGCTCTGAGGGTGAATTTTTACAAACTTTACAGAATACAGTGACTTCTTTTTTACAAAGATAAATATGCTAGGCAGTTGGAAAAAGGCTAATATAGCGTCTCAAACCAAGCACACACACACACACACACACACACACACACACACAGATACAAACATTACTAACTGGTTTTTGCAAAGTAAATAAATGAGCAGCAAGACAAAATGTGACTGTGAACACACAGGCATGTAGAAGAGAAATAAATTTAGTAAGCTTGCTTTAAAAGGGTCCCAATCCAATACGGCAGGGGGAGGAATGGTCAAATGTCAGAGGGTCAAAACTTTATGTAAGGTTTGTCAGCCAGTGTGGCTCCAGAATTAAGGCTGTGATGACTGCAGGTCAGGAGTCAAGGCATATGGTTAATGGATGGTTATCATCAATGGAGATATATGAGCTCACTGCTTTTGTTAAGTAGAAGCTTTCCTGATGTTGCTCATTGGGAAGATTGAGACTCCTTTCTTGCAGTGAAATATTTGGGTATCACCATAACAATTGTGAATTGTGTGTTATTGCATGTATGTTGTTATTCAAGATGTGCAATGAAGTTTAAAAAGTTGTTACAATAGGAATGATTACAATGGCATTGCTGGGGAGATTTTCTATAATACAAATGAATGGTTTGCCTAGAATGAGGTTTTTGTTTCAGACAATACTGGTTTGGACAACTGATAAAACATTAATTAATCAGTGGAACAACCTGCCTCCAGAAGTTGTGAATGCTCCAACACTGGAATTTTTTAAGAAGAGATTGGACAACCATTTGTCTGAAATGGTATAGGATTTCCTGCCTGAGCAGTGGTTGGACTAGAAGACCACCAAGGTCCATTATTATTATTATTATTATTATTATTATTATTATTATTATTATTGTTGTTATTGTTATTGTTATTATTATTATTATTATTATTATTATTATTATTATTATTATTATTTGGAAAAAGAACTAAGTTTGTATAGCAAGAGAAAATACACAGGTTAAAAAAGGTTTTAAAATATAGAGGAAAGAGAAGGATGGGTTTATCTGATTTGAAATTGTATTTTGCATCTTTCTGTTTGATTTGGATATAAGAATTGGTGTTACTGAAATATAGAAGACTTTTAGAGTTAGAAAAAACATGACCTGACATTTGGGTGGCATGGATATTTATGCTACAATAGAATAAAGTTTAGTGTAGATATTAAAAATCTACAATATTTTAGACATGCCATATTCAGAATATGACATAGACACAAATCTAGGTTGTATTTGGAAACACTTTGTGTCTCTCAGCAGATGAAGCATTTGATAGGGTTAGGCAGATGCAAATGGTTAACATACTTTGACATACTAGAATTTTGTCAAGGGTAATAAAAAATAAAATCAAGAGAACAATTGATGGCAAACATATATGGTTGCCAATGGTTTTCGAGTTAGAGTTATTTGGAAGATTCAAAGTAAAAAAAAAATCTATGGTATTAAGTGTTAACATTTTCACTTAATATACAGATGGAACATGTGAAAATAGAGGGGAAGGGGTAAAAGAATTGAAATTTACATTGTTTATTACAATGGTATGATCTTAAAAGTGCTTTTATAAAATGATGTATTGCTGCTACATGACACCAGACAAATTACAGTGTTCTGTAAGCTATGTTGGAAATGTGAACAAGAAGAAGAGTCATTTTATCATGATTTTCGGAAAAAAGTTAAAATTGTTTATTTTGAAATGCATTGAAAATACTGATTTAGAAGATTTAAAAAATTAACATAGAATTGAGACCATTTGAGTTTTTTCTTAAATGCGTGAAACAAGAAAGTCCAGTTCAAATTGTGAAAAACCATCCCTGCATCTAAAAAGATCAATATGCCTTGTTTAACATTGTGTTTCATGTCTTTGAGTTCTGGAAATTATTAGCAGGCTGTAGCTTGCTGTCGATTTACATTCATAAATTTTTCAGCACATAGATTGGACCACTAGTTTAAATGGGTTTGGCTAGATGGCATATCTAATCCTTTAGACTGCACTCAATTCTATTATACTACTGTTTTTTGTTTTTTTAAAAAAATATTGTCAATGAATCAACCATGAATAAATAAAAATTACCCTAAAATGTATTTAATGTATTAGATGTATTAGAAACTGAAGTTGCTCTTATTATACTTTTAACTCACTCCTGATTAAGAAAATATAAGTCTGAATAGTTTATGTAATTTTTGTATAGTTCAGGCATTGATCAGGTCAATACTTAACATGGTTTTAGCTGTAAGACAGCATTAGCTATTCCCCAGCCACTTTGGGGACCATTCAAACTGAATCTTTGATCAAGTGCACTGCTTTGTGGCAAGCTTTCAAATCTTGTTAATACCGACTTACAAAAATAAATCCTTTTTAAGAAGGGAAAAAAAAATATTTATAAATATGGAAAAAACAGAGTAGTTTTTATTCTTTATTGAGAATTATAACATCAAAGCTAATATTTGTGAAAGAGCCATAATATCTGTTATGTTTCCGGATCAGTGAGGCATTGACAAGGCAGTTCAGTGAAACAGCAACACATTTATTAGGTTAACACAGAAGCAGCACTAACTGCTGCTTAACTTCTATTTATACGGACCACCACTAGGCAGTGGCCAATGAAATTAAAGCAGTACTTCCTGCCTAAAACACAAGTTAACAGTTCTGTAGACAAGCAGTCTGGAGCTTAAACAGACACAGCAATTAACTATTATTCAACAGTTTCCAAGAAATTAAAGTCAATGCATAACACCCCTTTCCCCTAGATGGTTCATAATCTCAAGTATTGAACATAAATGCTTTGGTGGCCTTTGCGACCACTCCAAACATCTTGAAGCCACTGGAGGTTCCCAGTCTACCAGCTCGCCTGCCAGGCTGGGTAGACCAGGACTTTGAGACCCATTTGCTTTGGGTTGAGCCAAGTCCCTTTGGCTGGTCTGTTCCAGTAGACCCAAACCAAAGTCCATTGGTGGAACAGTTTCAGCTGGGCTGGAAATCGGGGCCATTTGCTGGTTCTGCTCAGTGGGTGCAGTCTCTGCATTTGGGGGAAATTCACCTACTGCTAGCCCCCTGTTTCCTCGGCTGAGATTCTTGTCTGGGCATGCAGACTCCACCATCAGGACACTGTCACGCCGCCCCTGGGGTTAGTTAGCCTTCATGAGAGACTTGAGCCAGTGACTGGTTCGCTAGTTTCTGGCACAGTTGGTCAATGTGCCAGGGAAGCACTTGACCATCTTCCAGGACCACTTTGTAAGAGAGTGGCCCTGACACCTTACCAACCACAGCTACCACCCACAATGCCACTTGACCATAATTCCAGGCCCAAACTCGGTCACCAACTTTCAAACTTTGCGGTGGCTTTGGCTGTGCTGTGTCCGAGGAAACTCGGCCTGGATGCAGACGATCCATCTTAGTGATTAAGCAACATCCCCATCTAAGTTCTGCTGGGCTTCTGCCCGTAGACGTGCAGGAAGTCGTGCATTGGCAGAGTAAAAAAATCTGCCACCCTGTGCTGCCAGTCGCCGGTTATGATCCTCTTTAAGGATTCTTTGACTGTCCGGACCATGCGTTCCACTTGGCCATTCGAGACTGGGTGAAAGGGTGCCAAAATGGCATGCCTAATCATGTTAGCCCTCAGAAAGGACTGGAATTCTGCAGCAATAAATTGAGCCCCATTGTCTGAGACTAGCACGTCAGATAACCCATGCATGGCAAAGATCCTGCACAGTTCCTGGATAGTCCTGGTAGTAGTCATGGTTGGGATGGGTGTGACCTCTAACCATTTAGAGTGACTGTCCACCACAATGAGGATCAGTTGTCCCTGAAATGGTCCCACAAAATCAATGTGGATTCTTGACCACGGGGCTTGTGAGGCTTCCCATCGTTGGACTGGGGCTTGAGGTATTTCAGGCCTGGATTGCTGGCAAGTGAAGCAACTGTGTACTTGGGCCTCAATATCTTTATCCAACCCGGGCCATGACAGATAGCTTCTCACAAGTGCCTTCATCTGGACTATTCCTGGATGTCCCTAATGCAGAGACCCTGGGCCTTAAGGAGTTCGGGACTATGACCCGACTCCCCCCAAAGAATGCAGCCTTTGTGAGCTGACAGCTCATCCTTCCTCATATAGAAACTCTGGAAATTTGGCCCTGGACTGCTGTCCAGCCATCCTGTGTACACCCAATTCAACCCACAGCTAAGCGTCTTGTCCGATTCTGTCTCAGCAGCCATGTCCCCAGTGTGAAGGGGAGACTCCAGCAAATCCTGGATAGCCAGGATGTGTGCAGCCAGAGCAGGGTCTGGCTCCAAGTGTGGCAGGGGCAGCCTGCTGAGGCTGTCCACATGGCCCATTTCCCTGCCCGGTTTGTGAATCAGCCTGTAATTATAAGCTGAAAGATAGACCACCTCATCATCCATGGAGATAGAATCTGAGGTATTTGTTTGTTCGTGGTGAACAAACCCAGAAGTGGCTTGTGGTCCATTAAGACCGTAAATGGGTGACCCTACAAGTAGTCTTGAAATTTCTTGATACTGGCCACTATGGCCAATGCCTCCTTGTCTATTTGGGTGTAGTTGCATTCCACTGAAGACAGAGTCCTAGAGTAATAAGCAATGGGAGCCTGCCTCCCATCAGCCATTAAATGGCCCAACACGGCCCCTACCCCATACAGGGATGCATCACAAGCAATGCTGATAGGCAGCTTTTTGTTAAAGTGTGTGAGTACTGAGTTTGAAGACAGCTGTGATTTGACTGCCAAGAAACTTTTCTCATGAATGCTTGTCCACTGCCACTGTGCCTTTTTGTCCAAGAACCTGTGTAATGGCTCTGCCACTGGGCCTTGCGTGGGAGAAAGGCATGGTTATTCAGTTAACACAGAAGCAGCACTAACTGCTTCTTAACTTCTATTTATACAGACCACCACTAGGCAGTGGCCAATGAAATTAAAGCAGTACTTCCTGCCTAAAACACAAGTTAACAGTTCTGGAGACAAGCAGTCTGGAGTTTAAACAGACACAGCAGTTAACTATTATTCAACAGTTTTCAAGCAATTAAAACCAATACATAACAATATCCATATTACACGTCCAATATATATCTAACTGGGTACAAATGTTTATTTATCTACCCGAAAAATATACAGGCATCTATTGATGGTTTTCATACTGAAATAAGACTAACCATAAGCTTATCAATTTGTACCTTGATCATTCAGACACTTATGACAATTGACTTTTTTCAGTAATATGTCCTCTCTGCTTCTGATATGAATGTTTTAAGTTGTTGTCAACTAATACATACTAATATTTATCTAAATACATGGAAAGTCTTTTTTAACCAGTCTTTCCTCCTGATGACTTTGTGGATATATAACACTTTTATTAGCAACAGTGCAGAAGTGGACGTTCTTGACGTCTCAGTCAAATCTAAAGTCTTGATATTCCATATAAGTCTTCAATTGAAGTGTTAACAAGTACTGATCTAAACAAGTTGCTGAACTATTTAACATGCTGCTATAACATAGATTTTAATTAATTACCCACTCTTCAATTGTAAAAGTCATTTATTGTGACTTGGATAAAAATCATAAAAGAAATACATACATTCTAATTTAAGTATACAAAAGGATATGGAAAAAGAAAAAAAAATACAGGTATTCTTCAAATTAAATAGTAGCTGCATTCAAGAAACATAGGAAAACCCTTTTCGATAATACCAAATATACAGTGCATTCAGAAAATGTTTAGACCTCTTCACTTTTGTCAATTTTGTTATGCTGCAGCCTGATTCTACAGTTGTTGAAATTCATTTTTTTTGTCATTAATCTACACTTGGCACCCAATAATGACAAAGTGAAAATATAATTTTAGAAATGTCTGTAAATTTATTAAAAAGAAAAACAAACAAACCCTGAAATGTCACATTGGCATAAGTATTCAGATCCTTTGCAACAACACCTGAAATTTAGCTCAGGTGCTTCCCATGTCTCTTGGTTATTGCTGACATGTTTCTACCCCTTGACTGTGGTAAATTAAATTGATTGGACATGACACACACTTCTTTATAGAAGGTCTCACAGCTGACAATGCATAGTATAGCAGAGCAAAAGCCATGAAGTCAAAGGAATGGCCTGCAGAGTTCAGAAACAGGATCATTGCATGGCACAGATCTGGGAAAGACTACAATAAATTTTCTGCTGCACTAAAGGTTCCTAACACCACAGTGGCCTCCATAATTTTCAAATGGAAGACGTTTGGTACAACCAGGACACTTCCAAGAACTAGTTGCCTGGTCAAACTGAGCAATCAGGAGAGAAGGGCCTTAATAAGTGAGGTGACCCGATGGTCACTCTGACTGAGCTCCAGAGATCCTGTGTGGAGATGAGACAGAGTTCCAGAAGGATGACCATCACTGCAGCCCTCTGCCAATCTGGGCTTTATGGCAGACTGGTTAGAGGGAAGCCTCTCCTCAGTGCAAAACACATAAAAGCTCACTTGGAGTTAGCAAAAAAAGCACCTTAAGGACTCTTAAACTTTGAGGTACAAAGTTCTCTGGTTTGATGAAACCAAGACTGAACTCTTTGGCCTCAATTCTAAATATGTCTGGAAGAAACCAGGCACCGCTCATCAGCTGCCTAATATCATCCCTACAGTGAAGCATGGTGCTTGCAGTAGCATGCTGTGAGGGTGTTTTTCAGCAGCACGGACTGGGAGACTTGCCTGGGTTGAGGGAAATCTGAATGGAGCAAAGTACAGTAATATCTTAAATGAAACTTTTTACCATCTATACAC
Source organism: Vipera ursinii (assembly GCF_947247035.1). Lineage (NCBI taxonomy): Eukaryota > Metazoa > Chordata > Lepidosauria > Squamata > Viperidae > Vipera > Vipera ursinii. The sequence continues at coordinate 44,772,609 of NC_139521.1, forward strand.
CATCATTGAGCGATCCTTTGGACACAACATCTGCCCTAAAAGACTATCTCAGCGCAATATGATTTATTATTACTCCGAAGCGGACTTGTATGCCCTTAGGGCAGTTCCTGCCTCATGGGCGCGACCTGTCGCCTGTTTCCATACTCCCCTTAATGACGATCCCAAGCTTTGGGATTCCGAGAGGTGGCTGGGCTTAGATAGGGGCCTCGAGTCAAGACATGCTAAGAGGCCCCTGATAAAATTTTTAGCCGGTTATTTTAAGAGGTTAGGGAGGGGGAGGGAGGGGGGGGTAGGGAGGGAATCTTTAACCGGCACTCAGTCTGGTCCTGTTAGAGGTCCTGACGGGACGGGGTTGGGGGAGGTGGCTGCTGGTTCTGGGAATGTGGGGGTGGGGCTTCAAATCCCCACGGCGATAGGGAATGGCAGCAGGTGTTTGCGCGGAGGGCCATATCAACATCTGGGATCGCGCCCCCGCTATCTCCGAGCGGTGGCGCGCTCCGACCCTCCGGTTAGCACCCTCCTACCCGGGGATGAGGGTGATCAGGCCCCTGAGCTCAGGTTGGTCTATTTTAACGCTAGATCCGTAGTTAACAAAGCTCCCCTCATCCGTGATCTGATCGAGGAGGAATGTGCGGATCTGGCGTGCATCACGGAAACTTGGTTGGGTTCGGAGGGAGGGGTGCCTCTCACCGAGTTATGCCCGCCAGGTTTCCGGGTGCTGCACCAGCCACGGGCTCAGGGCAGGGGTGGTGGGGTGGCAGTGGTTATTCGGGAGACTTTGTGTCCCCGGGAGGCCACCATTGTCCAGATGGCCGGGAGTGAATCCCTCCTCTTGAGATGTGGTCCTCGGGTTCAGTTGGGCTTGTTGCTCACATACCTGGTGCCCAGCTGTGTGGCAACAGCCCTGCCTGAGCTGCTCGACACCCTCTCAGGGTTGGCGGTGGAGTTCCCCAGGCTTATAGTCCTGGGTGACTTCAACCTGCCATCACTGGGGGGGTCGTCGGAGTTAGCTCGGGAGTTCATGGCTTCCATGACAGCCATGGGCCTGACCCAGGTTATTGAGGGCCCTACTCACGAGGGGGATCATACTCTCGACCTGGTGTTCCTGTCTGGACAGTGGTTGGATGATCTGGGGGGGGTTCTCCGTCCATCACCCCTCTGTCATGGTCAGATCATTACCTCCTGAGGCTGGTTTTCCGTCATGCCATCCCCCGCCGCTGGGCGGCGGAACCGACCAGGTGGTTCCGCCCCAGGCGCCTAATGGACCCGGACCGGTTCCAGAGGGCGCTTGGGCCGATACCTATCACCCTTACCCACAGCCCAGTCGAGGCTCTGGTGGAGGCCTGGGAAACGGCTGCCACCAGGGCACTCGACTGTGTTGTACCCATGCGACCTCTGACTCGGCGCAGATCCCGTTGGGCTCCATGGTTCTCGGTGGAGCTCCGGGAGATGAAGCGTCGGAGACGAGGTCTAGAGAGCGGTTGGAGGTCCAGCCGATCCGAATCCGACCGATTGCAGTTAAGAACCTTTATAAGGTCTTATCTTGCGGCGATAAGGACGGCGAAGTCTAACTACTTTGCCGCCCTTGTCGCGTCCGCAGATAATCGCCCGGCCGCCCTGTTTAGGGTGACTCGCTCCCTCCTTAACCAGGAGGTGAGGGAGGATCCCTTGCAGGGATGAGCCGAGGAGTTTAGTCATCATCTGACGGACAAAATCGCTCGGATCCGGACCGGCTTGGACTCTGACTGGGCAGAGTCTGATGTGGAGGAATCAGGCGGTCTTGAGCATGTTATCTGGACTGAGTTCGACCCTGTTTCCCCTGATGATGTGGACAGGATCATGGGGAGACTGAGCTCCACCACCTGTTTGTTGGATCCGTGCCCCTCCTGGCTAGCTTATGCGGCTCGGGAGGGAACACGAGGCTGGTTCCATGCAGTGATAACTGCTTCTTTGAAGGAGGGTGTCTTCCCTGCCGCCTTGAAGGAGGCGGTGGTGAGACCCCTCCTCAAGAAGCCTGCTTTGGACCCGGCTGTTTTAAACAACTATCGTCCAGTCTCCAACCTTCGCTTTCTGGCGAAGGTTGTTGAGAGTGTGGTGGCGCATCAGCTCCCTCTGTTCCTGGAGGAAACTGATTATCTGGACCCGTACCAATCGGGCTTCAGGTCCGGACACAGCACGGAGACGGCATTGGTCGCGCTGGTGAATGATCTCTGGAGGGCTAGGGACAGGGGTTGCTCCTCTGTCCTGGTCCTATTAGATCTCTCAGCGGCTTTCGATACCATCGACCATGGTATCCTGCTGCGGCGTCTCAGGGGGTTGGGAGTGGGAGGCACCGTGCTACGGTGGTTCTCCTCCTACCTCCAGGGCCGATCGCAGTCGGTGTTGACAGGAGGGCAGAGATCCGCCCCGAGGTCTCTCATTTGTGGAGTCCCTCAGGGGTCGGTTCTCTCGCCTCTCCTGTTCAACATCTATATGAAGCCGCTGGGCGAGATCATTCGTGGTTTTGGGGTGGGGTATCACCAGTACACTGATGATACCCAACTTTTTCTTTCCACCCCGAACCAACCCAGTGATGCCCTCTCCGTGATGTCCCGGTGCCTGGAGGCGGTTCAGGTCTGGATGGGGAGAAACAGGCTTCGTCTCAATCCCGCCAAGACTGAGTGGCTGTGCATATCGGCGTCTCGGGTTAACCAAGTTATTCCACCTCTAATGATGGGGGGTGAGGTGTTACCCCCCGTTGATAGGGCTCGCAACTTGGGCGTCCTCCTGGATTCACGGCTCAATTTTGAAGATCACATAGGAGCCGTGACCAGGGGGGCTTTTGCACAGGTTCGCCTGGTGCGCCAGTTGCGTCCCTATCTGGACCGAGACGCCCTACGCACAGTCACTCATGCGCTTGTGACCTCCCGTTTGGACTACTGTAACGCTCTCTACATGGGGCTGCCCTTGAAGACCACTCGGAGGCTTCAACTGGTGCAGAATGCGGCTGCGCGAGTTGTAATGGGGGTTTCCCGATACTCCCATGTAACACCTCTACTCCGCGAGCTGCATTGGCTTCCGGTTGCCCTCCGGGTGAAATTCAAGGTGCTGGTTATTACCTATAAAGCCCTACATGGCCTGGGTCCGGGTTATTTGAGGGAACACCTGCTGCCGGCATCAAACGCCCTTCGCCCAGTGCGCTCCCACAGGGAGGGTCTGCTCAGGGTTCCGCCGGTGAGAGATTGCCGGCGGGTGACACCCAGGGATAGGGCCTTCTCAGTGGGAGCGCCTGCCCTCTAGAACCAGCTGCCGGTGGAGCTGAGAACTGCCCCCGACCTCCGATCATTCCGCCGGGGCCTGAAGACCTGGCTCTTTGAGCTCTTGGGCCCAGGCTGAGGAGAAATTTTTTAATTGGGGTTTTAATTGTGTACAGGGTTAATTTAATATTTTTTAATATGGTTTTAACTTTTGTATGTTGGATTTTTTTTAATTCCCTGTAAACCGCCCTGAGTCCTCAGGGAAAGGGCGGTATACAAATGCAACTAAATAAATAAAATAAATAAATAAAATATGTTTCACAGTGCTCAGGACCTTAGACTGAGCCAAAGACTTACTTTCCAACATGACACACAGCCAAGACCTCACAGGAGTGGCTTAGGGACAACTCTGTGAATGTCCTAGAATGGCCCAGTCAGAGCCCTGACTTGACCCCTATTAAACATTTCTGTAGGGACCTGAAAATGGCTGTCTACCAATGGTGACCATCCAACCTGACTGAGCTTGAGAGGATTTGAAAGGAAGAATGGCAGAAAATCCCCCAATCCAGATGTGCAATGCTTGTTGCATCATACCAAAAAAGGACTCAAGGCTGTAATTGCTGTCAAAGATGCCTCAACAAAATACTGAGTGAAGGGTCTGAATACTTATGCTAATGTAATATTACAGGGTTTTTTTTCTTTTTAATAAATTTACAGACATTTCTAACATTCTGTTTTCACTTTTATGAGGTACTGTGCAGATTAATGAGAAAAAATGAATTCCAACAACTTTACAATTAGCTACAGCATAATAAGTGAAGGGGGTCTGGATACTTTCTGAATGCATTGTATAACTAGTGCAATATTCTATGTCACACAAAGGTCAATTATATGCTTCCAAGAACCTTAGTAGCATTCTTGTAATTTCTCTCAGTACCAGATATTCAAGTGATTCTTATTTAAATTCTGAAGGTAGAATACAATTATCAACACTCATTGCCATTAATAGTCTTATCCTCCATTAATTTATTTAACTCTTTTTTGGAGCTACCTAATTGGTTGTAACATTTGCTGGGGAAGAAACCAAGTTGTTATGCTCACTATGTCAAACTGAGACAATGCTTCTTCCAACAAATTAGAATGGGATGGGATGGGATGGGATGGGATGGGATGGAATGGGATGGGATAGAATAGAATAGAATAGAATAGAATAGAATAGAATAGAATAGAATAGAATAGAATAGAATAGAATAGAATAGAATAGAATAGAATAGAATAGAATAGAATAGAATAGAATAGAATAGAATAGAATAGAATAGAAGAATAGAGTTGGAAGGAATCTTGGAGGCCTTTTAGTCCATTACCATTTCATACAAATGGTTGTCCAATATCTTCTTAAAAACTTCCAGAGTTGGAGCATTCACAACTTCTTGAGCCAAGTTGTTCCCCTGATTAATTGTTCTAACTGTCAGGAAATTTCTTCTTAGTTCTAGGTTGCTTCTCTCCTTGATTAGTTTCCATCCATTGCTTTTTGTCCTGCCTTCGGTGCTTTGGAGAATAGCTTGACTCTCTCTTCTTTGTGGCAACCCCTGAGATATTGGAACACTGCTAGTTTTTATAAATTGATTTATTCTAACTAGATATATGTAGCAGCCAAATCCACAAAATATCTACAAACAAACTAAAACTAGCCAGACAGCTACAACACTATAGCCAAGTAAAATCCTATTATTGTGGACAGCATCTAATTGGGCTTGACTGAACTAGACCTACTTAAAATTACAGTATATTACTACATACCAAATTGGTGATTATCACCATAACTAATGGCAAGAAATCCCATGAGGAATGGAAAGCAAACAAGTTTCATAAGTACATGTGTGCTTGATCTTTTTAGATTATGTATATGTGTACATATACCTACTTCAGTCAAACATACATTTTATGACAGTTTATCCTAATTCATCTAGTGTAGAGTTCAAATTAAATTTGTTCCTGATTTATTTAGCTCCATAGTACTGTATTTTTCCGTGTATAAGACACACCCTTGTATAAGAAGCTCTGGCATGCAAGTTCCAAGCTTACAGCAAACAAAGTCAGTGCTGGGAGCAACCGCCTCCCAACACTCTAAATAGACACCTCCTGGCTGGCCCCATCACCCACCCACCTAACCAGCATCTGGCATGATGAGCATGCATAGTCAATTCATAGCAGCAGCCTTCTGACCCTGGTAAACAACCGGCATGAGTACTGGCATGACAGCAAGGCAGGGAAGTGAAGGCAGGTTTTAAACTCCCTGTTGTTTCTCTGCACTGATCAGCTGTTTGGTGGAGCACTGAAAAGCTGAGCTGGCAAATCTGGAAGTTCGGCTGGCTGCTATTATCAAGCAGGACCCCCTTGCAGCTGCGTTCCACAGGGTCCCCAGCCAGCATATAGCTACGAGGTGGGGAAAGGGCTGTTGATGCCATCCATGCTGCTGGTCCCATCCGCTGCCTCCAGACGCTGCCATACGACAATCTTGCCCCTTCCCCCCTCCTGTTAGTGGCAAGCCCACAGGGGCTTGACACATGTACCAGGCAGCCCTGGGCTGCAAAGGTTACCATTATTTCTTCATGTACAAGATGCTGCACTTGTATAAGATGCATCTGATTTTTGGACAGGGTGTTTGCAGGAAAAAAATAGCATCTTATATGTTAAGTCATGGGCTCTGGAGGGCAGGAATGATGACACAAGGCTCAGTACAGAATAACTCATACTTTTATTCTTGCTGGAACTGTACTGAAGCTTGGGATGCAACCAGCCACAATATATAGTCTAGCCCCTAGGCAGCAACCAATAGGTTTGAACCCATGCTTGCCGCCTGGGACTGACCAATTGCAGGACCAGAGATGGCCTGTCTGGGTTGCTGGAGAGCCATTAGCTCCTCCAGCAATGCACGTGGTGTAACACCACAAGCCCAATACATAACACCCCTCCCCTCTTAGATCAGACTATGACACTCTTAAAATAGTCTTAACAACTGTCAAGACTTACTAATCACTCCCAACAACTGTAATGAAAATAATAAAAAATAATAAATAAATCATAAATTTGCTGTGGCTACAATGAAATTAAACAACTTCTGAACTGGCTTACAATGCAGTAATGGCAGTTTCACAAGGCCCAAATTTTGGTACATAGTGGTACAAGTTCACAACACTATACATCACTTTATTTTACAATTTAGTCTGTGAGGTACACAGGAGGCTTGTGTGGCCTAGAGGAACGTCTTGGAGTTCCCCTCACTTTGTGGTCTACCAGCTTACCCAGTGGGCTGGGTAGACCCATGTCCCTTTGTGTTCCAGTGTCAAGGGGAATTGAAACGCACTGGATGGACAACCCCAGAGTCAGTCTGTTCTGCAGAGTAGGCACATCAGTTACTGAGGTTCATCTGGCTCGCTTGGTCAGGGGTTCCATGTTGCACTTCCATGCTTCCTGGTTCTTCCTCATATTCCACTTCTGCTGAGAAGGGAAAACCTGGTGGTTCCAGTGTGGGCTGGCTTGGCTACCAGTTTGGGAGGGACTTATGCCACAGTCCTCACCTAGTGACCATTCTGGAAACTTTTTCCTGAGTTGGTCAATGTGTCTTCTGTCCAGTCGCCCTCCCTCCAACCCCACTTCATAAGATAGAGGTCTGGATGCCTTGGTGATTTGACCAGGAACCCATAAATTCCCTGGACCATAGTTTCTGGCCCAAACCCAATCACCCATGTGCAGCCCCCATGGGGTTTTTGGTCAAGAGGCTTCTGTTGCCATTCTGTCTGGATGCAACCTGTCCAGTTTAGTAATCAAACACCTCCCCCAATGTAGTTCAGCAGGACTTTTACCTGTAGCAGTGCAGGGCGTAGAATGTTGGCAGAGTAAAAAGTCTGCCAATCTGTGATGCCAGTCACCTGTGACAATATGCTTGAGTGCCTCCTTTGTTGTCCTCACCATGCGTTTGGCTTGTCCATTAGAAGAAGGATGAAACAGTGCAGACATTGCATGTCTGATGAGGTTAGCTCTAAGAAAAGCCTGAAATTCAGCAGCAGTGAATTGGGCCCCATTATCAGAAACTAAGACATCAGGAAACCTATGTATTGCAAAGAGTTTTCTCAGCACCTGGATGGTCCGAGCAATAGTCATATTAGGAACTGGAATTACTTCCAGCCATTTTGAGTGGCTATCCACTACTATCAGGAAAAGCTGCCCCTGAAAAGGCCCAGTGTAGTCTATGGGAATCCTAGACCAGGGAGTGTGCGTTTCCTCCCACCTGTGAACTGGGGCCTGAGGCATTTCAGGCCTAGATTGCTAGCATGTATAACAACCATGGACTTGATCTTCTATAGCCTTATCAAGGCCAGGCCACCAAAGGTAGCTTCTAGCTAAAGCTTTCATTCTGACAATGCCTGGATGGCCTTCATGTAAGGAGTGTAAGACCCTGTCTCTTAGGGAAGTGGGAATTATGACTCTGTTCCCCCATAAAATGCAACCCTTATGTGCAGACAACTCATGTCTCCTGACAAAATAACTTTGAAATTCAGAGCCTGGACTTTTTACCAACCAGCCCATGTATACCCGTGACAACACTCTATTCAGAATTTTATCTGTGGCAGTTTCAGCAGCAATATCCCCTGCGTGGAGGGGAAACTCAGGTATGTCCTGTATGGACAGAATTCTAGCAGCAGGAGTCAGATCTGGATCCATTAGTGGCAGTGGTAGTCTGCTGAGGACACATCAGCATGGCCCATTTCCTTCCCTGGTTTATGAATTAACTTAAAATTGTATGCAGACAAAAAATAGACCATCTCAACATTCTTGGAGATAGTATGTGGGGGGTTTGTTTGTTTGTTGTGAACAATCCCAACAGAAGTTTGTGGTCAGTGTAGACAGTGAAATCCCTGACATATAAATAATCATAAAATTTCTTAACTCCAGCAACTATGGCCAGGGCTTCTTTATCAATCTGTGCATAGTTGCGCTTAGCAGAGGATAAGGTCCTAGAGTATAATGTAATAGGAACTTGTTTCCCATTTTTTCTCTATGTGGTTTAAGACTGTCCCCACCCCATAGGGAGATGCATCACATGCAAGACATACAGGTTTAGACTCTTTGTAGTGAGTTACAGTGGACTTTTCTGACAATAGTGCTTTTAAGTCCTGGAAACTTTTTTCATATACGTTAGTCCATTTCAGTGGAGCTTTCTTATCTGGAAGCCTGTGGAGGGGCTCTGCTATTGCTGCCTCATGAGGTAGGAATGTGTGATAAAAATTTAGGAGGCCCAAAAATGCTTGCAGCTCTCCTTTTGATTTTGGCCTAGGAGCCATTTTAATAGACTTCACTTTAGAATCAGCAGGGTGAATACCATTAGCATCAATGCAGAACTTCAAGAATTCTGTTGATGAGACCCCAATAGTACATTTCTTCTTCTTCAATTTGAGGCCCACTTCCCGAAGCCTCTGCAAAACAGCCCTAAGCCTTCTGGCCAACACTTCTGGGGATTTCCCAGCAATAACAACATCATCAAAATATTGGCAGACAACCTGAATACCCTTAAGTGTGCGTTCCATTATCCCTTGGAAAATACCCAGTGCAACACTGACTCCAAACTGTAAGTGTTTGACTTTGAATGTCTCTCTGTGAGTCCCGATCATTTGAGCCGCGGCTGTGGCCTTGTCAAGTGGCAATTGCTGATCGGCCTGTGCTAAATCAAGTTTAGCAAAATGGTTCCCCCATGCTAGGAGGCTAAAATATGGTTGACTACAGGAACTGGGTAAGCATGTTGTTTGAGGGCCTTATTTAATGTGCATTTATAATCAGCACAAATGCGAACTTCCCCGTTGGACTTCAGTGGGGTGACAATAGGAGTTTCCCACTCCCCCCCATCAACAGTCTGTAACATGCCCTGTTCTACAAGCTTATCGATTTCGGAATCAATTTTGTCCTTTAAGGCAAAGGGGACCCTGCGAGGTTTAACCCTAATTGGAACAACATTAGGATCTAACTTAAAAGAAATTGGCGGGTCAGTGTATGTCCCCAGGGTTGAATCAAAAACATCTGCATATTCTTCGCAAACAGTCATGAGGTCTGCAGTGTGTGTCCGGTTTATACCAGTAATCTGAATACCTAAAGCATCAAACCAATCAAGTCCAATAAGACTTGTTCTTTGGCCCCCTACTACTATTACATCCAGGTGCCCCAAAACCCTTTAAATTTTACCGATAATGTGGCTTCACCCTTAACTTTAATGTGAGAGTTCTGAAAATCCATTAAAATGATATCTGAGGGTCTTAGTTTAGCCCAATGGTTACTGCTCCTACCCACAAAGTCAAATGTGTCTTGCAAAATGATTGATACTGCAGAGCCAGAGTCCAACTCCATCTTACATGGAAATCCTTGTAGCTCTACCAAGAGCTTAAGTTTAGGCTTGAGGGAGCATTGAGCCCCGGTGCGGCAAACACTTCTCTGGCTTCTGAAGAACCCCACACTAACTGGACCCTGGGCCCCAGTACCTCTCCTAGTCGGTTCTTCTGACTGGCATTTGGGTGGCCGGTCTCTCTGGCGGGCTCTGGAAACCACCATGATATGGCCAGTTCTTCCACAAGCTCTACACGTGGCCGAATGAAATCTGCAGTTGGAGCGAATATGGTTGCCTCCGCACCCTTTACATCTTAGTAAGAGAACTGCCTTGTAATCATTCTCTCACTGGTGGCTGCTGCGGTGTTATATATTTGGTTGCCTTTGGAGTTTGTTGATTTTGGTTTCTTCTTCTTCTGACGATTCTCTGGTGCACATAACATTATATATGGAAAAATACAGTACATAGGATATGTATTTGCCTCATTCTATAATCCCACAGTCTGCATTCTTCTTCTTTTTTTTAACTTTATTGCCTTATTATAATGTTTAATTCTGAGATACCTATCACTTTCCGCTATTTCTTTTCTTTCTCTGCAGCAAGCCAGACATCCATGGGTTTTGTTTATTTGTCTTTTTGAAATAAGTGCTTCTTGAAGCAGCTGTTTAGGCAATTATTTTGAACTCATGAAATTCCTGACAGCAATAGCATTAAAAGGGAATGCTGCTCACAGCATGAATCCTTCTCTTGACTGTGATAATTAACACAACAAAGAGATCAGTACCACTTTCCACTGAACATCTAGGGTTTTTAAGATCTGATTAAAACTGCCCATATTGACTGAAATTATTTCATGAATAGAATGAAAAGGATTTTACCTTAGTGCTTCTATAACCAGAAGTTATGAATCTGGTTATATGATGATACATGTGACTTTCATTCATCTTGGTCCTATATAAGAATTTACTTAATATAAGTTCTATCTTTAAATATAAGTTCTATCATTTTAAAGAAAAAATGGCTGTCATCTATTATGAGGTTTTGAATGTTGAGGTTTTTAAAATGTGAATTTCAATTTATATATTCAACTATTATGTTTCAATTAATTACCTTTTTTGTGACTGAATCTTCAGTTTTAATAACTGTAAGGAATAGTTTTCTATATGCTAGGAGCATCTATGCATACTGAAGTTAGTTAAGAGTAAGTTTTTTTTGGGTTGTTCATTAGTAAGCATTTAACTAAACTTTCAAATTTATTCAAAAGTAGGTGAAATCAGTAGTGGGATTCAGCTGGTTCGCACCACTTCGGCAGAACCAATAGCTAATTTTTTGTTGCCCAGGCCCAAAATGGACTTCCAGAAGCTGCATCCACACAGAGAACCGGTTGTTCATATATTTGAATCCCAGAACTAGGTGAAATTAATTTGATTTGAAAATATAGAGATGAAAAAGACAAAATGATAGTTTCATTCATGTCTTCCAACTGCTTTCTCAGAAAAAAATTTGCAATCCTCTTTTCAAGAGGATATAATAGTCAGCTAATGCATGACAATGTAGCAAAAGAGCATAGATAACTCCTTAAATCAAGTAGCACATTTACTAGCAGTTTTCATTCATACACTGATTCAGTGCCTGTACTTTGCATAGAATCTGTCTACCAATAGTGAAATCGCACCAATCCCAGTCATTTTTGTGTCTTAAGGGAGGTGAAATCCACTACTTTCTCTAGTTGTATATGGGTTAAACCACACTACATTCAGGCTAATGTCTTCAGAATAGTCCCATTGTATGGTGGGCTTGAATCTAAATGAACATTTAAAGAATTTGAAGGCCAAATGACTTTGGTAAGATCACACATCAGCTTGATCATTACACAGAATCAAATACGCAAAACTGAGTGACATCAAATAAGAATTGTTTTCTGTAAAATAAGAGTCTGAAATGAACTTTAATTTTACATTGTTTGGGAAATGTGAACACAGGAACCCTTGTAAGTTAGATCTGTCCTCAGTTCAGAGCAATCATTTAATTAGATTCTCCTTTGTTTGTCACCCCACTTGCAGTCTTTTTGAACAATTTAAAGACAATACAGAGAGTTGACTGCAATGTTCAAGGATGAGAAAGCAGGAGTGGCATTCAGTGAAATTAAGCTTGAAAAGAACTATTGGAAACTTTGGAAATGCTATTTAAGTAATCTGAACAATTAAGACTACGCAGCACTTTAGAGTCAAAGGCAAATCTATACTTTGAAGCTCATGGAGTAGTATATGCCTGGAACTCTATTTATCCATTCATCTTCCTAGGATTGAATAGTTACATGGAATCCAAGAAAAGGTCTTTCTTTAAGGAACTGCAGACAATGCTATATTTACATGGTTGAAAAACAATGCCTCCAATATTGCAAATTAGAAGAAGATGGCAGTTAAGATGGTAATTTGGTAAGTTCTGATATCTTCTTTAGCATCCATTCTTTTACTTAAGATGGCAACTGATTAGAAGCAGCAGTGAGAAATTGTAACTTTTCATGAAATGGAGATCAATGAATACTTGTTGCCAGTGCTTTTTTTGTAAAAGAAAAAGGTGCCGGAACTCACACATGTCATACAACCCACTTTGCCTACCCTACAAGGTTCCATCCAAAAAAGGTGCCGGAACTCCGTTCTGAGCGTTCTATGAGAAAAAAAGCCCTGCTTGTTGCTGTATTTTAAGCAATGTGTCATGATTGAATTTGCAATAGTTGAAAGAGACCTTCCAATTGAAATTTACTGTTGAATGTAGGTATATGGTGATTAGTTTGTCTATGGTTAAGATGCCAAGCTAGAAACTGGGAGATTCCAAATTCTAATCCCACCTTAGGCATGAAAGCCAGCTGGGTGACTCCCTTTCAGCCCAATGCACCTCTCAGGGCTGTTTTGAGGAAAAAAAATAGGAGAAGGAAGAAATATTATATATTTCATCACCTTGAGTTATTTATAAAAATAGTAAAGGCAGATTAACACACAAACACAAACACACACACACACACACATTCTCTTGACATAAGTATTGTGCATAACTAGGCCAAAAGTAAAGATAGCAAGGTGAATTATGAAAATTTGATGGTATTATCAATAAAGAAATAGATGAACTATGATAGCCACCAATGTTGGCTATCAAATGTTGATGAACTTCTGTTTTCTTCTGCAGCAAATATAAACATAATTGCAAAACTATCTCTTACTCTAAGATTACAAAGGATTACAAAGAAGCTCTTTTTTCTATTGTTTAATAATTTGTTTTTCTAAACATAAAAATTATAAGTCATAAATGCTTTTTTTCTGTTTCATGCAAAAAGTCTGTCAGTTGCCATAAATATAGTTATTATCATTTCTCTAATCAAGAAAGTTGATTTAGACATTACTGTGTCATGGTTCCAACAGATGAACCTCTTCAAAAGTACCTTGAGGAATTGTTTACCTTAAAGAAATCTTTTATTCAAGAAACAAAGTATTGGCACTACATAGGTAAAGGTAAAAACTGAATTCCCCTCCCCTGTACACAAAATAGCAAAGGACAATTCCCTCCTCCAATTAACAGTAATAAATCACATTCCCCAATTAGCTTGACATCCCCCCTCCCAGCATCAACTAACTCTAAAAGCAAAAGAGAAAAGTTGGCCACATTTCCATCTGTTGTCAAAGCAAAAACATCCAATGTTAGCAGCATTGACATCTGCTCCCCCCCCTTATAAAAAGGACAAATCCTGTAATGTAAACAAAAATACAGGTTAGGGTTTGCCTCTTGATTTATTAGGGCATTTCATTTAGAACCTATTAATGATTCTGTCAGCTTTTACATCACTAGACTTCACCCAGGTGGCGTCAGACAATGAATATCCCTTCCATTGCACTAAGTACTGCAATTTCCCCTTAAAAATTCTAGAATCAAGAATATGCTTTACTTCATAGTGACCCTGTCCTGCCACCACAAGGGGTCTGGGTGCCTTCTTAGGGAGAGGTCTTAAGGTGGAACCCCAAAATGTTTTCAACAGGCTACAATGGAAAACAGGATGAACTTTTCCTAAGAGCCTAGGAAGTTTTAATTCCACTGTGATTGGGTTAATGATCTTTACAATGGGGAAGGGTCCTAAGTACTTTGGTCCTAACTTCTTACTAGGTAACTTAAGCCATAAATATTTAGTTGACAGATAAACCTTTTCCCCAACTTGGAATGTTCTTTGAGGAGCCCTTTTCATTCTGCCTGTTTTTCGAATGTTTTTAAAGCCTTTTTCAAAGCAGTTTTTTGTGGTTTTCCAAACTTCTTCCCATCCCCTCACCCATTGATCAAGAGTCTGGGAAGCGGAGGGTGTTTGGGGGTATTTTTGGATATTGGGCTGAACTCTTTTCCTGTGGCCACTTTAAAAGATGTGAAGCCAGTGCTGCTGTGAACAGAGTTATTGTAAGCCACCTTTGTGAAAGGGAGGAGGTCAGTCCAGTTCATTTGTTGATAATCCACATAGCATCGGCGATACTGTTCCACCATTGAGTTCACGAATCAGCTGCCCCATTAGTAGACAGATGAAAAGTGGATGATAGTTCTTGAGATGAGCCAATTAGTTTAAGGAAACTCTTCCAAAACTTAGCTCTGAACTGTACCCCCTCTCAGAGATTATTCATTTAGGTGCACCATGCAGTATGTAGATGTGTTTCAGGAACATTCTGGTTAGTCGCTGAACAGATGGGAGCCTTTTGCAAGCAATGAAGTGAGCCTGCTTTGAGAACAGGTCTATCACAGTCCAGATGACCATATTTCCCCTACTTTCAGGTAGATCTACTATAAAATCCATAGCAATTTCTTCCCATGGTTGGGAAGCATCTGCCACCAGTTGCAATAATCCAGAAGTTTTCCCCAGAATTCTTTTCATGGTGGCACATACAGCACAACTCCAAACATAGTTTTCCATGTCTTGTTTCAATCCTGGCCACCAAAATTGATGGCAGATAAGGTGTAGTGTTTTTAAATATCCTAAGTGCCCAGCTTGTTTTATGTCATGGCTGTGTCAGAGCATGATAAGGTAGAGGGTCTTTGGCAAATATAGTTTTCCACCTTTGTAAGCCAAACCATCCCTGTATGTTAAGGAGGTTTGATTGTCCTTGAATCATTGGTTGGTGAGGAGCTCTTGTTTTATTTTCTTTGCCTCATGGTCATTGGGATTAGGGGCTCTTGGAGGTGGGACTCTGTGTGGCATAACTTAAGAAGCAGTTTGTGGATTGGATATAATTGCCTCATTAACCTCTTCATGCTGGCTTTTGTACTGGGGTAGTCTGGCTAGAGCATCAGCTAAGAAGTTTTTTTTCCCTCCTGGTATGTACTTTAGGATGAAGTTAAAACAGTTAAAGTACTGTGTCCATCGTATTTGTTTTGGGGAGAATTTGTGAGGAGTCTTTAGTGCTTCTAGGTTTTTGTGATCGGTCCATACCTTGAAAGGCACCTTACTCCCCTCTAGATAGTGTCGCCAGTTTAATAGAGCCCAGCAGATTGTGAAAGCTTCCTTTTCCCACATAGCCCATCTCCTCTTGCAGTCAGTGAATTTTTTTCAGGTGTAGGCACAGGGTTGTAGGCTCTTACTCTGGTTCTTTTGTAGTAGCACAGCTCCAATGGCACATTGCAGGCATTGGCTTGAATCATAAAGTGCTTCCTTGGGCAAGGATGTTTTAGGACCGGTTCAAGCACAAATAGTCTTTTCAAATTTTCAAAAGCAGTTTGACAGTTCATAGTCCATGCTAGTGGTTGGCCCAAATATGGCTTTCCTCACCCTTTGCCTGTTTTTAGTAATTCCATAATGGCAATTTCAGCAAAGGAGGGGGTGAATTGATGGTAGAAGTTGCCACGCAGCCGCTATGAATGGCTGGGAGACTTGCACTCTCTCCCCCATCTAGTTTCGCATTGCTGGGGGGGGCTGAAAAGGGCCAAAGGTCACCCTGAAGAGGTGACCAGCAAGGAGGGGCTTTCACTGGATCACAGGAGAGCCACAACTCTCCCATCGGCCCTGGCGATCCCTCCAAACAGTTGGAAAAAAGGACGAGCCATTATGGCTCATCCCTAGGCTGTGAACAGCCGAAGTCACATTTTCCACCAGGCAACTCGTAAAGCAGCGCAGAAGAGACTGGGTGAGATCTACATCTTTTACACCCTAATTACTTTCTGTACTTCCTTAAGCTGCTAAGGATTTTCCCCCTTGCGATGCGGGAAGGGGGATTTCAGCCCTCCCTCCAGAAAGAGCAGTGACTAAATACCCAGGGGCATTTTAAATGTTGAGAAAGTAACTGAATCCCAATTGGAATTTTATTTCTCAAAGCATGTGGATTGAAAGATTTTTTTATTTCTTATTGTTCATTGTCTACTTCTGTTGGAAATCTGGATTCTTTCTTATGAAAAAAAAGAAAGAAAAACTGAAAAGATTAAGACAACTTTGGAACTCAAAGGGAAACTTTAAAAGGGGCCTGGGTGACTGCCCAGGGAAATAGATAAGACACACAACCTTGAGAACTTTGAAACAACAGCTGTGAAAGGCTGTGTTCCTTATCTAGAAAAAAAAATCTTTCTTTTGGATTTTCTAAGTGTAAAGCCTTTAGTTTGAAATACCAACATGGAAGAAGACCAGGAACAAAATTTATTTATAGATGAAGATCAATAAACTCTTGCTATGTTAAAAACACTAATCCAAATTCTTACCACAACCAATGAAATACTAAGAAGGAACAAAAAGACAGCCCAGATATGAAAGCCCAAACTTTGACCACAATTAAAGAACCATCTATACAAAATACAATAGAAAAAATGAAACATTCAAGTACCATGACAGAAGAATCTACTATTAAACAAATATTGATATTTGAAAATCCAGAAAAGACATTGACAACTTGGAAAAAGGAAAATAAATGAAGCACTTAAAATTTTGAAAGAAAGATTGCAGCAAAAGAAGTTAATTTTGCTGCAACATGAAAACAATCAACCTTACACTTCATGAGCCATCTACAAGGGAAGTGCAAAGGTGTGTCTCATCAACAAAGCCCACCGTCCATCCAGACTTGGCATCATGAAACTTCCACATTTTTGCCAAATTGGAGGATGTTTTCATGGGCATCTCTTTGCATCAAAGGAAGAGGTATAAAATACTATCAAGGCTTTATCAAAAAGTCAAAGTGTGTAGTTCTTTCATGGTAGCTTTAAGGATGATGTTCATCCCTGGCAGAAGTGTATAGTGAATGACTGTGTGGAGTCTATGTGGAAAAGTAAGCATGGGCATCCAAGATCTAATTTCAATGATTATTTTTCTGTTTTATTTGTTAAAATATCCATATTTAAAATAAAGTTATGATGTTTCGGTACTGCTGTTCATTCAGCAACTATACACCTACTTAGGAGGGGCAGCAAAGAGGATCTTGACTTCTTTCTTCTTTCTTCTGTCACTAGCTCAGTGCAGTTCTATTTCAAAGAAGTGTGTTCCAAAATTTTAAGTAAATTGGATTAGAGTTCCTTAAATTGAATTGTGTCAGAACAATGTATTTTTGAAATTTTAGAATCAGTTCTAACTTTGGAGCATAATGGGCAGCATATAGTTAGAGTTAGGATTACCCCAAGATTATTTGATGGAATCTATATCCTGCACGATGGAATCCTTTTCTAAGCACTAGATTACACTCGGTGAATGATGGTTTTAACATTTTTTTTAGATTATATGTAATGTATTGGGCTTGCTTGTTAACACCATGTGGTAATGGCTGGTAGGCTGCTGGAGCAGGGAGCTAGCTAACAGCTCCCAACATCTCAGACAACCTGCCTCCAGCGCTGCCATTGGTTGCCCCTAGGTGGCAATAGGTTGCTTCAAACCTATTGGCCGTCGCCTAGGGGCCAGGGTATAAATTGCTGCATCTGCAGCCCTGTTCTCTAGTTCAGATCCTGCAAGCAATAAACCATGATCTTTGCTGAACTCACTCGCCTCGTCTTCATTCCTGCGCAATGAACCCAGTATACAACACTGGCGACCAAAGTGGGATCCTGCTTCTCCATCGAAGCTGAAAGTCACTAGGGGAGAGGCAGCACACACCTGGTGGGAAAAGCTAATTCCCCCCCCCCTATGGTCAGCTAACTAAGCCACGCTAGCAACCATGTGCTCAGAGGACCAGTCCCTGGGCAATGTAGAGGCAGGATTTGAAGATACTGAGATCCAGCTGCAAAGACCAGCAGAATGCCCAAGGTCGGAAGGCTGTGAGAATTTGACATCAAGCAACCAGAAAGATGGCCCTCGTACCTGTCCCAGGTCGAGAACTACCTTCAGGCGAACCAGGTTGCTTCAAACCTATTGGCCGCTGCCTAGGGCCTAAGGTATAAATTGCTGCATCTGCAGCCCTGTTCTCTAGTTCAGATCCTGCAAGCAATAAACCATGATCTTTGCTGAACTGACTCGCCTCGTCTTCATTCCTGCACAATGAACCCAGTACACATCATTATATACCTTCAGTGCTTTTTTTGTAAAAGAAAAATGTACCGGAACTCACACATGTCATACAACCTGCCTTGCCTACCCTACAAGGTTCCATCCAAAAAAGTTGCCGGAACTCCGTTCTGAGCGTTCTATGAGAAAAAAAGCCCTGTATACCTTATATTTTGCATTTTAGTCCCAAACATATAAAAAATTGACATATAGAACATATAAAATTTGAATTAATGTCTGTGATATTTTGTAAAACAAAACAAAACACAAACATTTTCCTTGCTTGTGTAATGCACAGAAACTATAGTATCAATAAAGCAATGAAGCCAAAGTCCACAAAATGTTTATTCAAAATAATTGTGTGTGTGTGTATGCGTGTCTGTGTGTGCTTACTTCACAGGATACAAGAAAAAGTGACAGCCACAAACACCTGCAGTCGTGAAATGACTGGTTCCAAACTTTAGTTGTTTCTCAGAGAAATTGGGATCATATAAGAGAGAGAAGATTGTGGGGGGAAAAGGAATTCTAGTTCTGCAAGACCAAAGAAACTAACTGAAGATTTACTTCACTGACTACATCACTTTTTCTTCATTTTGCTACCTACTCTAGCTGCCTTTTGATACTCTCTTCTTTTCATGTTCTCACTCCTCTTTCCCTTGGAGACTGTCAGACATCATCAGAGAAGCTTTTCCTTTGATTGATTCTTCAAAAACATAGGTGTCTGTTAAATCACTGCTTGCAACTGTGACTCTGTTTTAGCATGTTGTATCTTGGAACTGACTGGATCCTAGTAAAAAATGTGTCCAATGGCTGGGAATGTGATTTTAAAATATTTTTAAAATTCAGACATGATTTAATTTTGAAGATAATGGTTGAGTATTTCAGTGTCAAAAGCCAAAGGGCACAAAAATACAACTGCAAAATTTTGTCACTTTATGTAGTAGGATAAAGCGGGTCCATAAACCTAATCTTGGTATTATAACAGCCCTAAAATTGTCAGGTGTCACCATTGCATTCTAAAATTTGTGACTGAATGATCTGAGTCTTTTAGAAAAATGTAAACAAAAAAGACTATACAGGAATAAATGAATTGAATTTTATTATAATCAAATATAGAAATAATTGAAAATGTTCTCTTTTTAATCAAATATAGAAATAATTGAAAATGTTCTCTTTTTAGCCATAAGTACAGTAGTGGCCAAAATTTGTGGAAATCTTTTGGGAAAAGTGTATATTTGAGGTTTGATGACTAATAACACCACCTTTCTTTGGAGTAGTACCATAAAATTATATATCAATGGAAAGATAATTTAATCAAGAATGTAATGCAATAACGTTTATGAAGGATTTGCTATTAGAATAGCAGCTATAAGGAAGAAAAGTGAAACATGTAGAAAAAATGAGATATACAAAGTTATCACCATAGAAAAAAATGAGATATACAAAAATTATCACCATGTCAGTTAATACTTAGTTGGGTAACCTTTAGCATGAATTACAGCCTTACACTGTCTTCCCATGGAGTGAACCAAGTCCTTTAGTACTGCAGCTCTTATAATGTGAAACCAAGATTGAATGATTGCTTCTATTAACTGGGTTTTATTGCTGGGTAGCTTCTGACTAACAAGTTTCTTTAGTCAGCCCCATAGATTTTTAATTGGGTTAAGATCTGAGCTATTCCCAGGCCATTCCAGCAGTGGAATATGATTATCTTGAAATCACTTTCTGCACACAACAGCAACATGACATGGAGCTGAATCCTGTTGAAATATAAGTGCTTCATTGTCTTGGAAAAGATCATGTGAGGAAGGCTTCAGTTTGGGCTCAAGTATTTCATTAATGTATTTTTGGCCATTTATATTCCCATTAATCACACAAATTCTGCCCACACCTTTTGATGTCATACAACCCCAGATCATAACACTGACTGGGTGTTTCACGGTACATGTAATGCAATCAGGATGCAAATCTTCTCCAATTCTTCTCCTCCTTCTCCTTTTATGCCATCACTACCAAACGGAGATCTTGGTCTCATCACTCCAAATAACACTATCCCATTGTTCCTCTGTCCAGGTAACATGGGTTTTAGCCCAGTTTAGTCTTTTCAACCTTTGTTTGAGAGATAAAAGTGGCTTTTTTTGTGGAATTCTAGTTTTTAGGCCAAATTCCTGCAGTCTGCACCCAACAGTCCTTGCATTCAACTTCATATTGCATTGTGCCATTTCATCTTGTATACACCCAGATGATTTTCTTCTGTCACGTAGGCACAGTCTCTTAGTTCTTCTATCATCACTTGCTGTTGTGAACCTTTTCCTGCCTTTACCAGTTTTCTTTTGTAGTGGCTGAGTCTCCCTATACCTCTTCAAAAATTTAGAAATGCCACCTTTGCTTAAGTTTCCACCAATTTTTCCTTCTAATTTCTTTATAACTGTAGCCTTGTTCACTTAATAATATCATTTTACATCACTTTCTGGTCAACCAGTCAACTCTTCGCACCATTACTTTAATTTTACTATGTTTTACAAGCTCACTAAATTAAAGAACACAAAAAACCCAACCAACTTGATAGTGATCACATAACACAGAGACAAATGTCCTCCTCTCAGCTTCAATACATAATATCAATAACTGAATCCTAGTGTGATCTGATTGGCTCATTGCCAAAACAAGATGACACCTGATTGGCTCTCTAAACACTCATGCTCATTGGCTACAATCAGATGAAGGAAAGCTACCTGATATCAACCTAAGCAAGTTGTGCTTCCTTTTTCTGGTTATTTGGCTATAACTTTTCATAGAATTGAACAAACTTTGTTGCATTACATCAGGGGTGTCAAACTCAATTTCATTGAGGGCCACATCAGCATTGCAGTTGCCCTCAAGGGGCCGGGTGGGTATGGCCAGGGTGGGCGTGGCCTAGTGGGTGGGCGTGGCTAGAGTGCGTATGGCCTACTGGGTGGGCATAGCCAGCTCTAAATCGTTCGCATCAAGGGTGCCTATGGGGGCCTGGGCAGGAGTGGGACAGATCTGAGGGTCTCTGGCAGAAGGAGGGTCTCTGGGTCAGGGCCAAGGCAGCGGGGGCCGTTCCCTCACTGTTTCCAGGATGGCTTCGCGGGCCGGATGAAACCACTTTGCGGGCCGGATCTGGCCCCCGGGCCTTGTGTTTGACATGTCTGCATTACATTCTTAATTAAATTATCTTTCCATTGATATATAATTTTATGGTACTATTCCAAAAAAGTGGTGTTATTAGCCATCAAACCTGAAATGTACACTTTTCCCAAAAGGTTTCCACAATTTTGGTCACTACTGTATTTGAAGAGAGCAGCCTAAGGCATGCCCCTCAAAAGAAAGGGAACTTACTGATTTTTGTTCTTCTAGTAGCCTCCATCTTAGCTTTAGAATATCTAGGGTTTAATATGCTCTTTCTTTTTATCGTCTATATGAAACAGGGACTTAAAAATCTGTTTTTTAATTTGTTATATATGAATTATTTTTTATTCATAAGAAATCAAGGATTTAGAAACAATAACAAAATTACTACTACTATAAAAACAAAGATAAATGAAGAACATGTATGTTTAAATGTGGCATGCATTATTTCTTCTTATATGTTTTATTGCACCTGAAATTAAAAGCAAGATTGTGTTTAAAACACCATGCAACATTCTACAACAGGGGTGTCAAACTTAATTTCATTAAGGACTGCATCAGCATTGTGGTTTCCCTTGGGGGAGGGGGAGGGAGTGTGTGGCCAGGGTGGGCACACCTCACTGGGTGCGCATGGCTGGAGTGCATGTGGCCTACTGAGTGGGCATGGCCAGCTCTACATTGTTCTACATGTCAAAGATGCCTATGCGGGCCTGGGCAGGAGTGGGACAGGTCTCTGGCAGAAAGAGATGGGACCGGGGCAAGTGCCAAGGCATGGTCCACTGGAGGAGCCTCACTGTTCCTCTCAGGCCATGGGGGGGGCTGGATGGTGGCACAGAGGTCAAATGCCCAGCCCAGCCCTCAAGCACCCGTGGCACTAAGTCCAGCCCCACTTCCCCAAGGGGGCACCCAGCTGCACTTACCTCCTCCTCAAGGCTGCTGCTGCTGTGCTTGCTCTCCTTAGCCAGGTTGCTCGTGATGGGTACAAGGGCAAAGTCAAGAGGGAGGCCCACTTTCTCTCCATGTGAGGAGACCTGGCTTTGTATCCAAAGCTTCCTTAGCAATATGATGAGAGACCCCCAGGATAGGCCAGGAGAAGGGGGCAAGGGGATGGTGAAAGGGCAACAGGGAAGGACTAAGGCAGGACTTCCCTCAGACCCTCCCCTTCCTTCCTTCCTTCCTTCCTTCCTTCCTTCCTTCCTTCCTTCCTTCCTTCCTTCCTAAGAGTGGTGGGAAAATATTTGAGATGAGGGAGGAAACACAGCTAGGGAAGTGTCATCTTTCATGAGGAATGAAGAAATGCACAATCACATGGAAGTGGCCAGCACATGGCAGTCACTTACTTCACATATCTGGCTTGGTGGGCTCTGGGAGAGGGGATGCCAAGAGCAGTATGACAGTCAATGTTATCTGCACAATGCTGCTCAGCCCCCAGCCTGCCTGGTTTTGGCAGGCAAGGGGGCACTCTCCTCACAGTGCTGAGAGGCTGAGCCGGATGGCAGGAATCTGAAGAGAAGCGCAATGCTGCCCAACCCCTAGCCTGCCCGAAGTAGGGAGGGCCATGTGCTGGCCACTTCCAGGTGATGGTGCATTTCTTCATTCCTCACAAAGGGTGATATCTCCCCAGCACACACCCGGGGGACAGGGCCGACATGGCAGGGGCTGGTCCCTCGCTGTTTCCAGATGACCTTGTAGAGCTAACACTGAATGTATTTCAGGATAGATGGTCACCACAAAATTGTACATTGGCCCCTGGTTGGCCTGGGCTGGGGCCGTTCCCACAGTTTCCAGGATGACTTCGTGGGCCACATGAAACCACTTCACAGGCCGGATCCGGCCCCCGGGCCTTATGTTTGACATGTCTGTTCTACAATATATTTACAACTAATTCATGAGATAAAATAATGGGAAGCTGATTCTTTGTTTGACTTGTCTTATTTGTTCCATTGTTTCTGGGTGTAGAATATCAGCAATCTAGTTCTTGTGAAATAAGTGTTCATATTTCACATATAAAAATAAAGACAACTTATTTTTTTCAAATAGTATAGAATAAGTTATTTTCTAAGAATATTGGGGTTCGGTTTGTTGGTAACTGTGTTTCTAGCACAGATATCCTGTTTTGGAACCCAAAAACAATCTAGCAATTCTTCAGTTTGGCCAAAAGAAACACCTTATGAGTTAGCAGAAATCATTGCTAATCTAAGTATTAACAAGGCATTAAAGTAAATAGCAGAAAAGTATTTCCAATACATAGCCTGTGCCCTTGGTTATTGAAAACCAACATTAGAAATCAGATTGGACCCTTGTGTGGCCTTGAAATGGCATACCACCTTGAAATAAGAATGAAAGGAGTGAAAAGTAATAGCCTGTCCAGTACAATGAATAAAGCTAAATGTCCTCACCTCACAGCATTAGTATTTCTTTTTAATAAAGTAATGGCATACACAGCCATATTAGTATGCAGTGACATGTGCCAACCTATCATCTATAACAGATGTTGTGGTTTCATTTACAGACCTTCCCACAGTACCTATCAACAGCCTTTGAAAAGCCATTATACCTCAGCCCATAAAGCCACTCAAAATTTTCATTATGTTTTCCTCAAAAAGTGCTTGTTTTGCAGGATAGAGCTGGGGTCAATAAAATGGATTGGGTGTCACTTAAAGCAACTGACATCTTAATCTCCTGCAGGCCCCTGTCCTTAATCTCTACAGGACATAAGTCAGAAACATGAGCTGTTCACGCAGGTATGAACTATTGAGCTCCTTAATGTAAATTCAAAGGTAACATTTATCAGTGCATTTCTGGAATTACTTTAGTGTAGTAACTGCCTATAGAAGGTGAACGTTTTCCAACCCTCGATAACAACTTCCCTGTCAAAAAATACACATAACTTCCAACAGTCTTGTATAACCAAGGACCATTTAAATTCCCAAAGAAATAAATTTATTTAGGTGTTATAACCAATTTAAGTTAGACACATTTCATTAAACCAACTCAACTATCACCCTTATATAGTTAATGCTGAATGAAATGAAGCCAAGGAGGGCCTCTCAGCTACGAATTATGGTACAACACATCCATATTTTTCAACTTCCTTCTAAAATGTTAATTAAATAAAATTAAGTCATTCTACAGTGGGCTGCTACATTTTTGATCCAGCATTCTTACATTCCCCAAAATATACACAAGGAAATTGATATATAACCTATAATGTCCATGCATACATCTTTGTGATATTCTTTGGCTACTACTTATGCTAATATGGCATAAGCTATATTATATACCCAACTTGCTACAGATATGTACAGTTAATGTTTTGGTCTTCTGCCATCACAAAGCTCCTTTGTATACACACATAGTAACTATAACATTTCTTTTTCCTTTATTTCGTAGAGTTTAATGGGTATTTACCCTGGTGCTTTTCAGCTCCTATGACCCATGATCCCTGGAATATTTTTCAAGAAGAATAAAATTTCATTGTATATATAAGTTATATTTTATACATTTACATCCATAATAGATACATTTATACAACAAGGCCCATAATTTTAATCCTATAATATATTTACTTAGGAAGCAAATTATGGCTTTTTACTACAAATCTTAAAAAGCAAACACAAAAACTTACTGCATACCATGATCTTTATAGCATCCTATGTAACACATAGACCTTATATAGTCACTCCTTGGGTTTTGGGCTAAGATCAACTATAGTGGATGATATAAAAACAATGTTCTCATTGGGATGTTAACTTATAAAGTGCAGTGCTATTCCAAAGCAATAAATAAGCCTGCTTATCATATCGGTCTTTGCAATTATTTCTTTTTATTATCAAAAGGAAAATAAAATCTTCCTCTCAGATCACCGAACAGATGCACAGACTATTTTGACAGATTTGATGGAAACTTTACATCACTGGTAAAGTAAATCCATTGCCAATTTCCTTCATGGTTTCCAACTCTTACCCTTATCTTATGCACATTAGATATACAAATTATTCTAAATTGCTTCAGAACTTGCAGAGCTCTTTAAAAAATAAACAGAATTAGAATTACTTGTAACTAGACTTCGAATTTCTTTAAATTTGTTACCTGGAAATAAGAAATTGTCCAATTCCTACTGTCAAGACAGAAGTACTTATCTTCCCCTGTGTGCAGGTGTGTGTGTGTGTGTGTGTGTGTGTGTACATACTTACATACACATATATAAAAATAATTGTTAATAAATGTAATGTATTTATATTAATTTATTATTTTAATTCATTTAAATTGTTAATTTAAATAATATAATTTTCATTAACAGTTTTGAAAAAAGATGAAGTTGAATAAAAAAATATAAAAATATAAACCAGTGGCTTGTGATATTCTTCACAATAGTTATGAGTACAAATATGTTTGAAAATAAATATTTTGGTGTTTTTATTTTAGGTAATACCTGGCAATGTATTTACAACATCTGTTTTGACAATGGATGTACAAATGGCAAAAAGACATATCTAAATTTATATTGCAAGAGAAAAATACACAAATTAAAACTGAAGTATTAAAAGATGCAAAAGAAAGAGGAACATTGTCTCCTATTTTATTTATCTGTTCCTTTATTTTATTTTCCTTTTATCTTTCATATTTACTGCATCTTTATATCTGAATGTACATATTTTATATGTAAAATATTTTTAAATAACAGAAACATTCTGTTAGCTCATTTTTTTTCACAATTTGACACTTAGCTGCAATTCAAATTTATTATTGGAATTATAAAGTGTGTTCATTCGAAATCACAATTTCTTCAGAGACTACTAAACTGCGTTGTTAAAGTGGTTATTATTTCAAGTACTTTCAAATAAAGAGTTGGAATATTCCATATTAACAATAATTAAAGTTTAATAGAACATAAAATATATTTCTTGTGATCAAAACATGAGAGTAATTTGATAAATTTGTTTGGTTGGAAACATAAAATAATGGTAGGGACACATATATATGATATTGGTTTGGCCCACTATCATTTTATTTTGCTTTATCATTCATAAATTTGTTTCCATGCTTTTGAAAAGAATAATATGATTTAAAGATATGATACAACTGGTTTACATTTCCATATTCTACATTGTTTATATTAGTGATATAGCTGGGAATAATTATTAATTAATCCCCAGCAATTTTTATCTGCCATACCTTAGATGAAAGTCCTGACACTCAAACAGAATGTAAAGTATTAATGTTTTCTCAAATTGTTTATTAGTTTTTATTTTGTTTTGCTTGTTCTGTTCTATTTAACCAGCTCTTGAAGTCTGAAAGACTCAACACCAGCTCGATCTTATGAATTCTATTTAAATTAAATTAAACTAAATTAAAGTACAAAAGCTACTCTTGTATTTTACAAATAAACTGAGCTAACATTTTATGAGAACAAAAAAGAGTCAGCAAATAAGGCAGAACTTGTTTATCATTGGGTAGCATAATCAATTGCCTCAGGCAGCAACCGCTAAGAGTTGGCAGCACAATCATATAATTTGTACAACTAAAAAACCCTCATTTATTCTTTATTTAAATATGCATTGTCAATAAAGTTATAAATGTAAAACTAAAATAAGGCAGCCCTATTATTTATTTATTTATTTCATTTTTAAAATCTCACTTTATTAATTTATAGATAACTCAAGGCAGCAAACATACTTAATATTCCTCCTCCTATTTCATTAATAATCAAGAAGTAAGACTAATGGCTATGTACTTTCTTCTTTACCCTAAGTGAAAGTGTACAGTGGCTACTCATATATGCTAATTAATCACCATGCCTAGCTAGCATATTTAAAACGATGCTTTATTTTAACAAATTATGCCACTCCACTTTGTTAACATTTTTAAAACCTGAGTTACTCATATTTTTTTCTTTTTATGCCCAAGTGGCTTTTCTTTTTCAATATCTTGTCCTCAAGGCATTTTTGTCTTGTCATTCTTGAGTTGAAAAGTTCCAAGGGGACTGTCAGTCTGACTAGTTTCTTTGGTGCCTGATAAGAGGCATTGAAAGACAGTAAATCCAACCTAGCAGTAGCATTCATGAGCAACTTTCATTCAAAGCAGAAAATCTTTTCCACTGTTTAATACCAGTTTGAAGAAGAATGTTGAATTTGAAATACTCTAGGCACAAAGGTCAATGCCAGAAGATTTTTTGCTAAGACAAAGTATCCTAAGATAATGTTTTAAATAATCAGATGAAAAAAGTATTGTGTTTTTACATCTTAATGCTTTAACTGCATATACTGTAATTTGCATTTGTAAACATAACATATGGAAAACCTAACAAACGCTAATGAAATGAACAGAAGAATATAACAATACCTTTATGCAAACATACTTCATTGTGACTAGCATGAAATTTCTTCCAGTTGGATTAATCATTATTTAGATGGCAAAATATCCTTTGGTGAAGTCGGTGTTCCAAAATGGGAACTGTGTAGCTATAGACTAAACTGGAGCAGACTAAAAATGAACAAATCATCATTATCTCCCCACCATTTTCTAAATCTTTAATTTTTAATGGCTCCTTTCTTTTATGCATTGTCTAAATTTAGACCATAGTCAGGGATACAGGAATGCTGAAACAATTAAAACTAGGTCATTTGAGAGACTCCATGATGACTTCTTTGGGGAATATTTCAACAACCATTGAAAGAATTACCTGACTCTAGAATGTATGTGTCTTAACTAAAATTAAGAAACCATCAACCTTTTGGTCAGTTGATTATCCAAAATATAATAGTAAACAATCTGTTTATATTCTACAAATAGGCTTTATTTTGTTTTTATTAACATAAATTTATGTCAGTGTTGATTATTGACATTAATTAATGAAACTAACCAAAGGAAGAGAAAAGTATAGCACAAGACAAGCTATTAGTATGATGAAAAGCTATTAGATAGTTACATCTTTTCCTTATTGTGTTTAATTTTTTTCTCCTTTTTAGTTAGTTGATAACAGTGAGCTGAAAATAGAATTTCAATTATTTAAAAAAAGTCTAGTGCTGGATTATTTGAAAGAATGCCATGTACTGTGTATATTTACAAAGTTCAGAATAGTGTAGAGAATAATATTCCTTGTAACATTTTACGGAAACTAAAGTTGAACTTTGAAGAAATATGGTTGGAAAAAGTTTATTGGTTTTGAATACTTTTGTTCAAATGTTTTGATATTAAAGAAAACTCCGAAGAAGATCATTGACAGTGAAGAAAACAAACAAACATTATTCTCACTCGAAGCACAAATAACCAAGCATCACACTTTTAAAATAGCACTAGAACCATATAGTTTAAAACAACGAGGAACCAATGCTTTGAATTTGAAGGGGCTCTACTTGTAGAACAGAAACAGATATAACAGATTTTAATGCAAAACAAGATAAGTAAATGTTTGCAGATATTAGGTAGTTATGTTCAGGTAGCTTTGTGAATGTTGGAATTGCTTGGGACTAATTACATTACTTAGTGTTATATATTGCAGTCTCTTAGATTTTGTAGTGGAATATGGAGATTATTTTCATACATAAATGTTTGGTGTTGCTCTTTCTAACATATACAGCTGCTCTTCTTGCAAACAAACAAATATAAAGGCACAAATAAAACACATATAAATACAATAAAGATGATAAAGACAACAGGTAAAAATATGTCAAGGATGATATCCAAGCTCTGGAAAAAGTGAGAGAATGACAAAAGTTTCAAAACATCCCCCCAAGTATAGGGAAAAGATTCTGTTGTTATCCCTTACAAAAATGAGGTAATTCTTGCGATGTTTATTTTCTGACTTGACCTATCAAAAAATGCTTTCATTCTGTCACAAGTTATGAGTACTTGTTAATCAAGATTATGATAGATCTGCAAAATTTTAATTTTGTACTGTTTGCTTGATCAATCTCTGGCCTGATAAAAGATCACTCCATTGAGGAAGAGTGAATTGGAATTTGATTTCTTGGTTGCTGTCAGGACCAAAAATGTAGAAACACAAAATTGGCAACATTACATTTCAGGTTTTTTTTTGGCTAAAAGAATGCTCTTCTTAAAACTTGTTAAATAGATTGTATGTTGCAGTATGGGGGTTAGGGTTAGTGTTATATTTATTTATTTATTTGTTTTATATACCGCCCTTCTCCCGGAGGACTCAGGGCGGTGTACAGAGCAAAGTAAGTATACAATAAAGTAACAATAAAACAAATAAAACCCCAAATCTATCAGGCCAGGCCGGCTTGCTGGAATAGATAGGTTTTTAAATCACGCCGGAAGGTGCAAAGGTTGGGGGCCATCCGGATTTCGGCTGGCAAACGGTTCCAGAGGATTGGCGCACCCACCAAGAATGCTCTCCCCCTGGGGGTCACCAGCCGGCATTCTCTGACTGGTGGCACCCTGAGGAGGCCCTCTCTGTGGGAGACCATATAAGATATTTTATGTTCCATGAAAGTAATGAAAAATATTGGACTAAAATCTGTGTATGTATTCAATATATTATTTATATATCTCTCCTTGTTCTAACAGACTAAGAAGAGTTGTAGTAATAAATCATATACAATATTAACAAAAATAATCAAATAATCAAAACAATACTTAAAATAATTATGTCTGTTTATAGCTTTTAAATTAATGCTTAAGTCTGAATTTATATATCTATTTCTAGGTCTTCATGACATAGAATCTGGGAACTTATAGGAATTCTTATTTCTATAACAATTGGTCTCTTTCCTATCTAAGGAAAACTTACTTTTATTTCTTCAGTTCAAGGAAAAAAGGGGAAATGAAGACAGGAAGTACTGCTTTTCATGACAGATCTGGTTCTCCAGCTTCCTAGGGAAGATCAGACTGCCTTTCCTTGCTGCTGTTCAGGAGATACTAGAACTGGAGCATAAATTATTTTTAGCTATCACCATGGTTATAGGTTAATTGTCAAGTGATTTTTTGATTAACAGCCCTTACAAAGTTGATCACTTTGTTACTTTTGTGATGTCAATGCTGCTAACATCGGATGTTCTTGCTTTGACAATATATGAAGCTGCAATCATTTTCTCTTTAACCTGTATGCTACTTTCAGAATTAGAAATAGATGATGATGGGGGGAGGGGAAGAATATGTATGGGGATTAGTTAGACATAACAACATCGCAGTAGAGTATTCTTCAAGGTTGTTTGAAATAAGAGATGATAAGGAATGGTGGGTTAGACAACTGAAGGGAAGGTTTGCATTTTAAAATAATTGGAGAATGTGATCTATGACTGTCAATAGGAGGAGGCAATTGTGCTTTGATACTATGTGTTCAGGGGACCGGAATTCAGATTTTGGCTTCCACCATGTACGTGCTGATGCAATGTTATTTGAATAAAGGATCTTTAAGGTAAACAATGCCTCAAAGTTCTTTGAAGAGTAACATCTGCTGGAACCATGACATGTGCTTTTATAAATTCCATATGGATTTTACATAGATACACACTTCCTTACAAAAGATATATTAACGAAGTATGTATTATTCATTAATAAAGGAATAAAACAAATGGATGATTCATTGTCATGTCCCACTGAGAAATTATTTTCCATAATTAGCTTTGTAGTTGTATCATTTTTAATTTTTAACAAAGATTACTGAAACCCAATGTGGGTTTGTCAAAAACAGTTCATGCCAGACAAAATGTGGGATAGAGAGCTTCACGACCAGATGGATTTGTAGCTGGCTGACAGGCCATACTCAGCATGTAGCCCTCAATGGAACTGCATCTACATGGAGGGAAGTGAGTAGTGGAGAGCCCCATCGCTCTGTTCTGGGCCCAGTGCTCTTGAACATCTTCATCAATGATTTGGATGAGGGGATAGAGGGGAAACTCATCAAATTTGCAGATGACACCAAGATGGCAGGAATAGCTAACACTCCAGAAGATAGGCTTAAGATACAGGAGGATCTGGACAGATTTGAACATTGGGTGCTATCTAACAAAATGAAATTCAATGGTGAAAAAAGTTAACCAAGAAAAACGAAAAAACAGGTATAGTGCAAGGTGAGTGGAAAAGATACACACACAAGTACCGGGTATACTCATATTAGCAATAGAAAAGTCATCGACCTCCAGGATAAATATAAAAAACAACTGCTCAGCTTTCATCGGTCCCCTGCCAATGTCATCAGAGTAAAAAACCAGAGGTTTGAAAGTCTGCTTATAAAGCCGGCTGTTTCATCACTCTGCTCATCAAGTGTGTCACTGGTGTACCCACCCCAGTCGACTGTATTCTTTCTAGTAGTGTCACATCTGCCTGCGTGCTTTTAGATTCAGGTGCCTCCTCTCCTCCCATTATTGCCTCCGCTTCCTGCTCCACTCGTATCTGGATGTTTATTGTTGTTGTTAAATCGCCCTCTGGTTTATCCCATCTTGTGGTTCTCGTCAGCTACTGTGTGTTTGCATATGGTAATGTTCTTCCCATCATATGTGTCGCTCTATTGTTACTTGGCTCTTGTTGTGTTGGTGTTTCCGCCTTTGTACCTGTTGTAATTCCTTGTTGTCACATGCATAGCTAACTTTGATCTTGTCTATCCCCCTCCCTCCTATGTTTGGGCAGAGCTCTTTGTATTTATTGTGAGTTCTTGCGTTGTTGCTCATATTTCCTTAGTGCCTGGTAGGCTGGCAGTAAGTCTATGTGGCGGTTGATTGAATGTTCATTTAATAGCCAGGCCTCTTTGAGTAACCGGCCACATTTCTCAGATCAAATGAGTGGTTATAACTGGCCATATGGGTCCACACCTGTGAATGTTGTTCTGGTTGTCTAATGGCCAATTTATGCTCTTGGATCCTGGTCTTTAGTCATTTAGTTATCTCCTCAATGTAATTACAGTGGCAATTGTTGCATTTAACTCTATAAACCACCGACAATCTTTCTTCATTGGGCAATGGCTCTTTAGGGTGCATTACCTTCGCACATAGGGTTTGATTAGGCTTGTGTGCTATGTTGATGTTATATGGTGC
This sequence comes from Vipera ursinii, assembly GCF_947247035.1. Lineage (NCBI taxonomy): Eukaryota > Metazoa > Chordata > Lepidosauria > Squamata > Viperidae > Vipera > Vipera ursinii. The sequence goes on from NC_139521.1 coordinate 44,804,847, forward strand.
CAATATCCATGCCGTCGCCTCTGACACACTGTTGATATATGGTAATGTTGTTCAGACTGTAGTTGTTTGTCTACATTGTGTGCTGCGGGTTGTTTGTCTACCTTTTGTTTGCTGTATTGTTGGATAAAGTCCACTGGGTAGCTGTTATGCCTGCAAATGCAATAGAGGTGATTCCATTCCTCAGTTTTTGCTTTCTTCGTGCTGCAGTGAATGCCTATGTGCTTAAACAATGTTCTAATGCAGCCTACCTTATGTGATGCGGGGTGGTTACTCTGGTAATGCAGAATCCTGTCCATGTGTGTTGTTTTTTGGTGGATGGTCGTATGGAAAGTGCCATTGGCCTGGCAGCTGACCAACACATCTAAGAATGCAAGAATGCCATTGGACTCCTCTTCCACTGTAAACTGGATATCTGGGTAGACTGAGTTTAATTCCTTCATGAACCTGGCACTATCTTGGCATTTAATGATGGTAAACGTGTCATCGACATACCTGGCCCAGAATTTGGGCCAGTAGTCAGACATCACTTTAGATTCCAGTTGTTGCAGGACAGCCTCTGTGATTATTCCCGAAATCGGGGATCCCACTGAGCAGCGCTGTGACTCGTTCTCTGATGGAGTTTCTAGTTTCGTCACTGGTCTCAATTCATTGAATTGTTGGCTCCAGAGCTGCAACAAGGTTGATGGATTGTGCATCCATCAAATTGAGGCCCATGTCTCATTGTGTTGTGACTCAGGGCCAGCCTGTGGGTCCGACAGCCGGGTCCGATGTATCGGAGGACTCAGATGTGGGGGAGGAGGGAAACGAACCGGCTGATGATGATTTGGAGACTTTGCAGAGTCCTCAGCCGGGAACCTCTTCTCAGCTGTGTGAGCCCGAGAGTGCGGAGGATGATGACCCACAGCTGGCCCTGTTCAAGGACGCCCGACGCAGGAGGCAGACGAGCAGGGACAAACAAAGAAAGGCTATGGGACTCCTCGGGAGGAGGCACAGGGAGACCACGCCCTGAGCTCTCTATAAAAGAAGTGTTTGGGGAGGGGCTGGTTGCTGAAAGCAACTTTTCCGTTTGAGAAGTCAAGCTCTTGTATTCTTGTAACAGTGTAATTAAAACTTGGCAGAAGCCTTTTGGTCTTGGACGCTTTCCAGACTCTTCTTTTGATTAGGGGTGCGAGAAGAGGGCTGGTTCAGAACACATTGCAGTAACCTGATTTGTCTGTAAGACAAGGTTCTAGATGATAGGTTATGAACCAATTTGTTAGCATAGCCACTGTTATCAGATGCTCTCAGAAGCTCCATCTTGCATCGGAGTACCTCAGCTTTGTGCTGGCATGCCCTTAATGTATATGTAGGTTGAGGGTATAGTAGTGTTGGTGGGTTAGTATAGAATGACAGTGTTCTTGACATCTTCAGATTCCTGCTGTCAGGACTCCAATGTGTGGTCATTA